>NW_005871845.1:267957-279049 GCF_000147115.1 Myotis lucifugus | reverse complement strand
GTGGGGACCGCGGCTCCGCTGCTCACCTGCAGTGGGGGAGGAGAGGCCGCGCTCGGGGTGCAGCTCTGCCCATGCGCACTGGCTCTGCGGGGGGCGGGGGGCCGGGGGCCGGGGGCCGGGGGCCGACTGCCGACTGCGTTCTGCGATCGGGCCACTGTGGCCGCCGTGGGATCCCGGGTTCAACCTACCCGGGTCCGTTGAGCGCCGACGCGGGGACGGCTTCCTTCGCTGCCGCAGCTCTGGTGTGTGCGAGGGGAGGGGCCTTCCTACCCTGCCTCCAGGCTGGGCTTGGGTTCCTGAAGGTGAAACCAGCCGGCCTTGGAGAGGACACTTGGGGAAAGGACTTCGTTCAGCTCATTCATTCGTTCGTCTTTCACCAAATGGAATTTCCTACGTGAGAGGGGTCTGTGAGGAGGTGCTGCTGGGCTGTTACATCACCTTCGGGCTGATCAGCTTTCCAAAAGCCTTAGAAACCTGAGGCCTGGGACCTGAAAAAAGAAAATGGCTCCAAAATAAGGAAACTGGAAAAAATCAAAGTTAATAACCATTTCATGGAATGTCTGCAGAATTTAGTCCACTTCAACACGACTCAAATGCTTACATACAAATAGAATAAAGTCTAAGTCGCAAAAATAAAGTGAATGACTTACTTTAACAAGAACAAAATTATCAAGGTTCTTCACAAAAAAGTTACAGCAAGAGATAGTTACTTCACGTTGGATATGGGTGCATTTTAATACGGGTGATGTGATATAAGTGGCTAAGCCTAGGAAACTTCCAGTCTAGTAAAAAAAAAAAAAAAGAATAAAGCAATAAACAAAACAAGGCAGGAAAAGATAAGGGCGGGTTGGTGGAATTCAGAGAAGGTTCCAGGGCAGCCAAGTGCAGAGTCCTTCCTGGGGAAATCCGAATCAGGTCCTGTATTGTCCTTTGTCCGAGCGCATCTGGACCCCCTCCCCCGCCTGCCTGCTGGGTGAGCTGCCCCTTGTCCAGGTGTCTTGTGACTTGGCTCCATCAAGAGGTCTGTCCTTAGTGCAGCCTGCAATGGAGTATGAGTGAATGGTACAAAATATGTGAATGGTGTTTTTAAGTGAGTTTAAAAACATTTCTTAGAGAAGACCAAAGACTCTGTCTCGAGGGCGTGAAGCTCGGCTTTGTGAGCCACCAAAGACATTTCTGAACGCAGTGGCCCGTGCTTAGAGCATCTATGTACAAATACAGCCCCATTAGCCACCACGTCTGTGGGTTTTCATAATTTTTAAAACAAACTCAGTGGACCATCAGAAGAGGAGGACAGGAAGCTCACCAGAATTAAACATCACAAAGATGGTAGGCTTGATGAGAAGGCAATAATAAAGAGAATGTCCCCAAATATATCACCAGCCCTGGCATCTCTCCAGCACTTCGGCCCTACATCCAACTCTCTACTAGACATCTCTCCCTAGATGGGAGGGAAACTGCAAAAGCAACTAGTCCAAAACCTTATTTCTTCCCACTTCCACTACATCCTACCACCCCCAAACCCTATTCCTAACTTCCTTTGTCTTGAAACTTCTTTGGCTCCTTGCTCCTACATCATGTCTCCCTCCACCTCTGTTATCCGTCCATCCTGTGACTCCAGTCTCACTCCATGTAGCTCCATCCCAGAATCTGTTGCCATTTTGATGTGGAAAACACAGAATTTAAAACTAGATAGGCCTGGCTTTAATCCATTCCTGACACTTTCTTGGTCTTTAACCTTTGACAAATTTCTTAACCTCATCTCTGAAAAAGGGACACAAATATATACGTAAAGGACTAATTCAATGTCTGTGTAACAGGATGATTTACTGGAGGAAAAAGTGGCACTATGACTATGTAGATTAAAAATTGTCTTTTTTTCTAGCCCATGAGTTCATTACAAAAGAGTGAGAAAATTTTTCCCTCTATCTATAGTAATTTTTGCTGGCAGTCTCGGCTGCTTTTACCCCTAAAAGGAACAGTTCACAGACCATTGTTTTTCAGAATTTAGGTCAGAAGTGCAAACTTGTTCCCTTAGGGCAGGTCCTGCCCATGAACAGGTTTTGTTCTAAACAGGTTTGTTCCATCTGTACAGGGCCGATATGGAGCATTTTAAAAATTTGAATGAATTCCAACATTTAAGAATCAAGATCTATCCAAAATCATTAGCCATTAGGGAAACACAAATCAAAACCATGAGACACCACTTCACACCCAGTAGAATGACTATAATTAAAAAGACAGACTATAGCTCTATCTGGTTTGGCTCAATGGATAGAGCGTTGGCCTGTGGACTGAAGGGTCCCAGGTTCGATTCCGGCCAAGGGCACATGCCTGGGTTGCGGGCTTGATCCCCAGTAGGGGGCGTGCAGGAGGCAGCCAATCAATGATTCTGTCTTATCATTGATGTTTCTCTCTTTCCCTCTCCCTTCCTCTCTAAAATCAATAAAATATACTTTAAAAAAAAGACAGACTGTAGCAAATGTTGGCAAAAATGCAGAGAAACGGAAACCCTCAGTCATTTCTGGTGGGAATTTAAAATGGTACAGCCATAGCCCATTTGGCTCAGTGGATAGAGCGTCGGCCTACGGACTGAAGGGTCCCGGGTTTGGATGAAGTCAAGGGCACATGCCCTTCCTCTCTGAAATAAATAAAAATATATTTTAAAAAATAAAATGGTACAGCCTCTCTGGAAAATAGTTTGCCAGTTTCTTAAGAAGTTAAACAAATTTACCATGTAACCCACAATTCTACCCAGAGGTATCTACCAAAAATCAAACAAAAAGGAAAACATACATGGACACAAAGACTTGCACACAAATATTCATAGCAGCATTATTCATAATAGCAAAAAGAATGGCCATCAGCTGGTGAACGGATAGATAAAATGTGCTACACCCACATAATGGAATACTATCCTATAAAATAAAAGCCTAATATGCTAAGTGTCCAGTCGTCTGGTCAGCCATTCAATCAAAGTGCAAAATGCTAATGATATGCTAAGGCTGCTCAACCGCTTGCTATGACATGCACTGACCACCAGGGGGCAGATGCTTCAACCGGTAGGTTAGCTTGCTGCTGGGGTCTGGCTGATGATGACTGAATGAGATGGGCCGGACACTCCCTGGAGCCCTCCCGCGGTCCCTCCCCAGCCCCAATCGTGCACCAGAGGGATCCCTTGGCCTGGCCTGCACCCTCTTGCAATCCGGGCTGAGGGACCTCCCCCTCCATGCCCCAGTGCGCAAACTTTGTGCACCAGGTCTCTAGTCCAGCAATAAAAAGGAATGAACTGCAGATACATGCAACAATATGGACGAATCTTGAAAACATAGTGCTCAGCCAAAGAAGCCACTCACAAAAGACCACATATTATATTTTATGAAATGTCCATACAGTCTATGCGAAAGAGACAGAAAGGGCGATAGTAGTTTCCTGGAGAGGAGGGACAGCAGAGGGATTAACAGTAAATATACATGAGGTATCTTATTGGGACGACGAAAATATTCTAAAACTATGGTAATGGTTGCACAACTTGGTAAACTTACTTTAGAAATTATTGGATTTTATACTGTGAATTACACGATTCACAAGAAAAATCGGAAGATCTGGAAATTTCAGCAACAATTGGTTGATGCCTTATTGCTGCTCCTTTTTAAACAAGGCCTATGTTCTCCAGTATACCTCAGTTGCTACTATTTTCTGTTGTCTTTTTTTTTTTTTCTCAATTGATTTCAGAGAGGAAGGGAGAGGGAAAGAGAAACAGAAACATCAATGATGAGAGAGAATCATTGATTGGCTGCCTCCTGCACATCCCACACTGGGAATGAGCCCACAACCCGGGCATGTGCCTTGACCAGGAATCGAATCGTGACCTCATGGTTCATAGGTCAACGCTCAGCCACTGAGCCGCATTGGATGGGCCGTATTGTCTCTTAAAGCCCATTTGCTTTATTCGTTGACATTCTTTGCCTCATCTTTTTAGGCATTTATTTTCGTTTTCAGTCCCTGTCATGCCTGTTGAGGGATTTCATGTCGGATTATCCAAAAAAGATAAGAAGAAAGGTGATATTTTTGAGTCTAAGAGCTGTTTCCCTGATAGTGGTGAAGGAGCAGGGGTTTGGAGTGTCGTAGAGAAGTATAGACAGGGCTCCTCCTTTCAACATGATTCCCGGATGTGGAAGGACCTTAGGGCACAGCCTGTGATAAGCATCTCCCAGCTCACCCAGGACAATAGTACCGGACCTGCAGAAGGGTCAGTGCTCAATTGTGGAATCTCGAAATAGAAGGAGTGATGGTTAAAGCAGAGACTCAATGAGCTGAGAAACATGGAACCTTCCAGAATTTTCTTGAACTCTGTAAGCTCTGGAGTTCTGGGGAAACAGCCATGAGAAGAAGTTCCTGAAAATTACTAATGTAAGCCTCTTGCCAACCATATGGGATAAGACTAAGTCAGATTTAAGTTGATCTAGAAAAATAAAGGTGCGGTACTCCTTGCATCCTCATGTCTTAGAACAAGCCATACCTGCGGCATATGCCTATTGAGTATCCTTTATATCTGGGGATTGTGCCAGGTGCTGAGGAAATACCAATACCAACACAGCAGGGTCCCTACCCTCAGATGCATACAGGCTAGCAAGAAATATAAGGAAGCCCTAGCCGGTTTGGCTTGGTGGATAGAGCGTCAGCCTCTGTACTGAAGGGTCCCAGGTTCAATTCCGGTCAAGGGCATGTACCTTGGTTGTGGGCACATCCCCAGTAGGGGGGTGAGCAGGAGGCAGCTGATCGATGTTTCTCTCTATCTCTCTCCCTTCCTCTCTGTAAAAAATCAATAAAAAATATTTAAAAAAAAGAAATATAAGGAAATGTGCAGATAATTATAATAAAGCAGGGTTTTTGTGTTTTTTTTTTAATTGAGTCCATGGAAACCTAAAGGACTCTATGGGTTCTATAAAACCTCTGAAACTGTATGCAAGATTCATGGTGCACTCTTTTTCTGGAAGATCTACAGCTTTTAGCAGATTCTCATAAAGACCTCTGATCCAAGAAGGTTGAGAGAATGCAATATAGTATGGTAAGTACTACATTATGGGAAGGACAGCAAGATCCAGGGACATATAAGAGGATCCTTCGCCCGGAATGTGGCAGGAGTGGGAGGGGGTTCCGGAAAGTCTTCTTAGAAAAAGTTATCTTGAAAATATAATCTGAAGAATAAGACATTAACCAGACAAACAGGAGAAAAAATCTTTCAGAAAAAAACAGGATATAGAAGGGAGAATGAAGAGCAGAAAGAAGTTCAGAGTAGCCAGGTTGAGAGCAAGAGAGCAGAGAGAGCAAGCATGGAGGAGGGTGAGGGGCCTGGAGGCGGTCCGCAGGGCCAGATGTATGTATTCACCAGGAGGCAGAATTTAGATTTTATCCAGACGACAGTGGGGAACAGTGGAAGAGTTTTAATTTGAAGAGTAAAATGACCAGGTTTGCGTTTTAGAAGAATCACTCTGCTCATAATGTGGAGAACGGAGTGAGGTGTGGCCAGCAGAGACCAGTTAAGAGGTCGCTGTCAAACAGTCCAGATGAGAGACGACGGTGACTTGGTCTAGGAAGGGGACAGCAGGCTGGAAAGACCTGGGAAGATCGTGGTGATTGCTGCTGCGAGGATTAAGGGAGTGAGTAAGGTACCAAACCAATGCATGAAGATAGTAAAGTGCCTAGCAAAGTGCGTAAGGATATCTATAATGCCTAACACAAAGCTTGACACGGTACAAATCAATTCCCTTCCTCCTCCTTCTCCAGGCCTCCTGAATTTAAAAAAAAAAAAAAAATCCCTCAGTGTATCCTGTACACACTTTTATAAAAGCACCTATAAACATTCGTTACACATTTTCAAATCCATCCCTATATCCTATGGCAACTGAGTATAAACGAATCAGGAGCATTTGGCTAGAATTGAAATGATATTTATTCAGCGGTCTTACGGTTTTCGAACGAGAAACACAACTAGGCAAAACCCAGAGTGCTCTGAAGAAGAAAGAAAAGCTTGGAGTTCTTATAGTGAAAAGTTCATTCTTAAGGAGAATCAGTCCTACATTCTTAACTTCTGGATTGGTCTAAAATGATAATTTTCCAGATCCCTGGTGTTCTGGATAATGGATGTCAGGCGGTCTGGATACATAAATATTCTTCCCTAAGTCCTTCAGGGGGTAATCAGATGGTTAACTATAGGGTTTATATACATATACACATGCATATACGTATTCATTTCCAGGCATAGCTGGAGAGTTCAAAAGCTTAAGTTCCCAGGCTAGTTAAAACAAGAGTGGACTCATTTCCTCATGCTTCAGGCTACTTGATTTCACAAATTTAGCAGCTTGACTAACATGACATCATTTTATTTTTTTTCCCACTCTTTTCTTACCTCCTTTAAGACCAGTGCTGTCCAAGAGAAATAGAATGTGAGCTACCAAAGCAAGCCACATATATAGGTTTAAATTTTCTAGGAGCTATATTTAAAAAGTAAAGACAAATCATTGAAATTAATTTTCACATATTAACCCAACATAAAAGGAATATTACGTTTCACCATGTAACCAGTTAAAAATCATTAATAGGATGTTTCACATTCTTTTTCTTATGCTACGTGTTCAAAATCCATGTGTGTTTTAGGCTCAGAGCACATCCCATTTCAGACTGGCCACATTTTTCGTGCTCAACAGCTCTATGTAGCTGGTGGCTTCCACATAGTTCTAGCCCATGAACGCCTTGCAGGCAAGGCCAGTGTGTTCAACTTGTATCCCAGGGAACTATCTCAGTGCTCGATACATAGCAGCTGCTCACCAAATGTTTGTCAGGTAGAAAGATGGCTGGATGGGTAGGTGGATGAGGAGGTCCCATCCAGATGTCCAGGCATCATTTTAGATGAGCCTGAAAAGTGAGCAGGCTTACAATACAGGTGATGATAAAGGATGGTGGGCTGCAAGGAACCAAATCATGGGCAAAGGCGAGGAAAAGTGTAACCAGGCAAGAGTGGGATGAAATAACGTTTGGTTACAGTATGGAATACATGCCCCAGAAAAGAAGGTGGGATGTGACCCTGGAGGTTCCTGAGAGCTGACACCACACTGTCTATACATCTGGGGATTCTCAAGCGTCTAGTGTAATTTTCATCAGTAAATATTTAAAGGACAATTGAAAAGAGAAGTAAGAGGACAAGGTAACAGAAGACAGGAAAGGATTACAAAAAGAAAGGAAAATGTTGGCAAAGCGGTCAACGATCTCTGGCGTTAATGTTGGCAAATAACAAACAATAGAAAAGTTTATGGGATCCAGGTTGTCACCATGCTGGTGGTTGGTGGAAAGAGGAACAGGTTATTGGAGGCAAACAGTCGGAGAAGTCTGAAGTCGCTCAGCAGTTAGAAATGAAAGCAGGGTTGTTGGGCTCAGAGTATCTGCTGGCCCTGGTAGATCAGGGCAGGTGGGGATGTGGAGAGCCATGTGTTGGCGTAGAGGGCCCAAGGTTCAAATCAAGCATCTCTGTTGTTACATGACATGGCACTGTTGCCACCTGGTCTTTAAGGAGTCGGGCTGGTGTGCTTTTCTTTGCGTCAGTTCTATTCATCAGGTGGAGAAAAAATCAAGAAGCTGCCCTAGATTTGCTGAAAATAAATATAATTCTTCAGGCAAAAAAGTGTGTGGGTATCTCATTGTTTTGAAAATCTACATCAGTCTATTCTTGAAAGATATTTTCTGTCAAAGGTTCTTCTTGTTTAAAAGGTTCTTCCTGCATGATATTGGGCAAGTCCTTACCCCTCTGAGCCTTAATTTAATTGTGTGGAAAACAGGGATAACAATTACACAAATTAATAGTCAGTACGTGTTCCTTTTTATCAACACTATTATATTAATCATCAGTATCATTCCCTTTTCAAAAGGAATGATATATAGTGGAAATTTATACTGCTCTTCCATTATTTTCTACAGATGTATATTAATCAGAGTGTGGTTCCTGGTTTAGAGTTTTAAATGATACACAAAAAATACATAACCTGCAGAAAAAAATCACCTAAGGCAATCAAAGTCCTTATAAAAATAAAGAAAAATATAAGCTAGAAAAGCAATGCAAACTGGAAGTTATATTCATATATAACTTCACGAATAGCCCTTCCTAGAAAGGTCCACTCTGATAGATAAAGAGATTCCTCTATGAACTCAGGAGCCTTTGCTCTGTATCTCTAAGCAAGAGAAATGGGAAGGCTTGAGGGAAATCCCAATATTCACAATGCGCCTTGAGGACACGCAGAGCCCTCTGCAGAGGTAGGAGGGCACAGTGGGTAAATGTCAGTTGGCTCTACCACTGACAGCTATGTGACCTTGACCAAGTTTTCCATCTATAAATGGTGACAGTGACAGCACAGACCGAATGGGATTGTTTTAAGAATCAAATAAGACAATCTTTGCAAAGGCAAATTGTGTCCTCACGTGGAGGACGGGGAGGACGGGGAGGGCGGGGAAAGGCGCTAATCCCATTCAGGAGGGCTCTACCCTCAGGACCTAATCACCTACTAGAGGCTCCACATACATGTGGGGGGACGGAAACATTCATTCCAGTCTCTCTACTTTGGCGTCTATTTGAAATGCTCTATAACAGAAAATTTAAACATTATTTTTTGTTATAATGATTTCTACAGGGAAGGCTGGATTCTAGGGAAGAGAAAATGAGATAAAAAAAAAAAAAAAACCCACAAGAGATTCCTCAGCTTGATTGTCACAATCCTACATAATGTGGTCTCAACCTACCTCCTCAAACTCATGTTTCCTGTCCCTTCAGCACACCTGCTCCTCCCAGTCACCTCTCCTCCGTCTTCTCCATCTGCCTGTTCCTTTCTGGCCATCTTCTCTCCTTAGTCTGTGCTATTTCCCGCTGGAAGGCCCTTTCTTCACGAGCTCACCTGGCCAACGCCTCCCCACTCGTCAAGGCTGAGCTCCACGTTCACCTCCTCCCTGGAGCTTCTCGGAACACTCCAGCCAAAATTTCTGTTGTACTTAAAATTACTTTGTTTCCTGCCTGTGCATACTTTCCCCTCTAAATTAAAAGAGAAGACATCGTCCAGCTCTGAGGCAGGCGCAGGGTAGGCCCCTAGCAAGTATTGAATCAACAGCAAATATTGACTCAGTTTGTGATCCCGAATCCACCTCTACTTTCTTTGCAGTCTCACCTCGACCTATTCTGATGACCCAGCAGACTAATCGATTCTGATTCCTTGAAGATACCCCCATGCTTTCCGATTGTGACCAGAGTTTCCCTGCCAGGCCTTCTCTAGGTCCCACCTACTGAAATTCTGCCCACTCTTGGAGGTTTGTCTCATGTACCTTTTCCTCCCAAAGCCTCATCTCTACTCTCCATCTCACCTGCAGCCCAAATCTTTTAATTTCTTAAACAGTGAATTTAAATTCAAACAGTTTTGGCCTGGAAAATCACTGACCACTTTGAGAATCTCATGGAAGCTATGGGTGCTCTCTCCGCTCCCGTAGGCACACACACATCTCACAGTTAGTTGATTTTGTGGGGGGAGCCCATGGACTCAGGTTACATTTCTGCCCAGGTCCCTGCCTTCTAACACTAATCATAATCTTTCCGGTGCTCAGGTGTTTTGTAAACGAGACATGTTTTCTTCTAGCCTTATGAGGATCTTAAAGGAAAAAAACATGCTTTGCTTAACTTTGTATCCCCCATGGCACCTATAGCATGATGTTGCATACTCTGTAGGTTCTTTTGTTGTTGTTGTTAATCCTCACCTGAGGATATTTTCCCATTGATTTTTAGAGAGAGTGGAAAGGAGGGGGGAGACAGAGAGAGAGAGAGAGAGAGAGAGAGAGAGAGAGAGACATTGATATGAGAGAGACACATCGATTGGTTGGTTCCTGCACACTTCCTGGTCAGGGCTAGGGATGGAGCCTGCAACCGAGGTACATGCCCTTGACTGGAATTGAACCTGGGACCCTTCAGTTCGAGGGCCAATGCTCTATCCACTGAGCCAAATCGGCTAGGGCTTCTGTAGGTTCTTAAAAAACATTTGATGTGCAGAGTCAAGTTGGACTGATTGAATGATGGTTGTGGATTCCTGTTTAATAATCATATAGTTAACCAACCACATGCTTTCTAACAGCAGTTCTGGTTCATGTTAGCTCTTCAATTTGTCCCTTTTTTATTTTTCTCTCCAATTTTTAGAGAGCGAGGAAGGGAAAGGGACAGAGAGATAAGCCATTTATGTGAGAGGGAAACACCATTTGGCTGCCTCCTGCCTGCCCCCTACCAGGGACTGGGCTGGAAATCCGGGCATGTGCCCTGATCGGGAATCAAACCAGCAACTCTTCGGTACAGGGGGCTGATGCCCAACCAACCGAGCCACACTGGCCAGGGCCAATTTGTTTCTTTACTTCTTTTCTCCTGGGGAGTTACACTGTGGCCTGGCCAAGGAACAGACCCGAGAGGTGGTTTTCAGATCTGTGTGGCTGCCGAAACTCTTAGGGTAATTGTGAGGCATCTGGGGCAGAGGCTGGAACACCAATTGGATTTTTTTGTTTGACTGGGTGAAGCCCTTGATATCCTCCAGCCCTCACTCTTCTTGACCCCATAGTGCAGCAAACATGAGACCTGCCAGGCCAAATAACATCCCAGAGGCCCTCCGGGATGCCGACTGGGCTCTCAACAGTGTTTTACATGAGGATGGATCTGCTGTCTTGGCAAAGTGTGCGGCCTTTCCCAACATTACGCTCAGAGGCCATCGCCAGGCTCTATTTGCCCAGAAACCCTTCCCCCTGGGCTTGCCATGGTGCTGCCTGCCCATCTGTCCGAAACGTCCCACCATCCATATGACTCTTCTGGTTTGGACCAGAGCAATAGCGCGTCACCATCAGATGCACATGCCACCTGAGAATGGAAGGTGATTCTCTCCAGGACCCCATTTGTATACGAGCATGAATATTCTAGTCATTAGCTAACTTTTCTCTTGGAAGAGTCTGACCACTGGTGGTTGGGGAGCCATTAAAGGGACATGCTGGCTGCCGTATGTCAGGGAGCCTCGCTGAGCTATCCTGT
>NW_005871845.1:265045-267062 GCF_000147115.1 Myotis lucifugus | reverse complement strand
TCCAGTTACCTCCTCTTCCCCACGATGCTTGAAAGCCTGTGAAAATGCCTACAATTTTTTTTTTTGGCCCCCAACTGGATGGTCAGAGGCTCTATGTAAGCAGCCTGAGTTCAAATCCCAGCTCGGTAGTGACTTGACCTAGGACTGGTTGCAGCCTCTCTGAGTGTCCAATTTCCTTCCTACAAGTTCAGGGTCACCATGTGGATCTAGGAGCCACAGTACATAGAGTGGGAAGCACGGTGCCTGGCACACAGATAACTGCTCAGTAACTGATGGCTGTGATCATCCTGGTACTTGGCTCCTCTGTCTCCATAGTTCTGGCTCCCGCGTCCACACGAAGTTGGCCTAGAGACAGATGAGCTCCCCCGAAATATACCTGGAATCAAGACCTGTTAAACGTTTCTCCCTCTCTCCTCATAGCCGCGTCTTTCATTTCGGGGAGAATTAGAAAGAGCTATACTGGGAACGGAAAATTTGCATCTGACAAGAGGTATGTGCAGACACATGTTTGCAAATGAGGTCAAGGTTTCAAAATATTCCTTCTCTGACAGATGAGTCAAGCCCCACACAGTGGTCTTACTATTTACCACGCATGACGGCACATTCAGCGACCGGTAGGGTCGTGTGCCAGGAGTTATATTGGAGGGAGTTACTCATTGGAAAATGTGGCTGCATTGCCCAGACTGAGAACTCAACTTGGACTTCCAGGGATTTCACCCAAAATAAGCTGAATTCCTCGGCTATAATTGCCGGAGAAACAGGGCCAAGGAGCCTGTGTGCCAGCCCAGCACCACTTCCTGCTGGGGAAGTGTGGGTTCAGGCAGGAGGCGCTCTGGCTTTCAGCGGGAGGGCCCGGGCCTGTCCGACCCTCATGGCATTTATCGTTCCTGTCAAGGACTGTTGCCAGGTGGTCAGTCATTCGTCCTTTGATTCAATTATTTACTCACTCCCTCGGCGACTGTTTTATGACCACCTAGCAATAGCAGCTACCACCGGCCTAGTAGTTGTGTGCTAAGCGCCATGTGTGTGTGTTAACTCCTGGGGTCCCCCCACAGCCCTGTGAGGTCGGTGTTAGAGTAGAGCGGGGTCAGATAGTTCAGCTCAACTCCAGCTGAGATGTGTGGAGAATATGTAAATGTTTCATTGTGTCTGTAACTAATCAGGCCTTCTTTCCGCGCGTCTCCTGCCACCACCACTCACACGTGTTGGGAGTGGGATGAACTAAGTGGCTAATGCAGTTGAAATCTTTGTCTCATCTTATTAGTTATATAGTCCTCTTTGATAACGCCCAGTCTCTCCGACAGCACCCCGTGCTGCCTCTCTCTCTCTCTCTCTCTCTCTTTCTCTCTCCCTCTCTCTGTCTGTTGGAGTGTGTGAACGAGGGTGCATGGCTCACTCCATCTTGTAGTTGAGGGGAAGTTTTGGAGTTGCTGGTGTCATGTCCTCTGGCCTCTGGGGCAAAGTCCCAAATTCTCTCATTTGATGTCTTAGCACATGTCCTCCTCCTCCGTCGCCCACCCAGAAGACCATACTCCTGGACCCGGCTGTCAAGGCTCTTCCCACGAGAAGTGGATTCCCACGTTGCAACTTTCTCTCATATGCTTCCAGTTTGTTCCTGAAGACCTGCCATCTCCAACTACACCTGAGATAAGGCCTTCACCTGTGATTTGGGGCACCCGAGCCGGATCGCTCCCTTCTCTGAACTTCTAAGGTCATTATATTTGGCAATTAAGTCTGCACTCCTGTGACATATCTTCTTATTGTTTCATAAAATCACTTCTATCTGTTGCTGTTATTTAAGTTTTAAGCTCTCTTGGAGCATGGATGATGCCATAGATCTGGGTGAATTCACCAAATTCAATCCGGAGTCCAGCATAGAGAAGGACTGCGGGTGTCCCCTGAAAAAACGGTGCAGATGCCCAGTGTGTGAGCAGCTTCTAAAAACACAGAAGAAACTAACCAGTGGCACCACAGAGAAATGGGCTAGAGCAGTAGTCGGCAAACTGCGGCTCGCGAG
>NW_005871845.1:247461-264648 GCF_000147115.1 Myotis lucifugus | reverse complement strand
AGGGGGCAGAGGAAAGGGCACATTCGGGATCGCTGGGGCGGCTGTATCTCATTGTGCGGAAACCTGTCGCATGTGGGCTGGGAGGAAGGAGGTGACACGGTCGTTTATTTGTCTTTGCTCTCACCTGAGCGCTTTCCTTGCTCAGATCCTCCCCTACCTCAAAGCTGTGTCCATCTCCAGTGTTGGCAGCAGCACGACCCACACCCATTCATCGCATTAGACACGGTCACCCTTATGTCAAGGCTAGAGGACAAGAGAAGGAGAAGTGTGGTCTCCTTGTCAAAGAGACAAAATAATATAATAATTGGAACTTATTCAAAATAATCCGGGAGGTGTGGATAGAGTTATTGTTGAAACAATATTGTCTACAGGTTGTCTATTGTTGGAAGCTGGGTGACAGGTCATGGGGGGGCGGGCCACCAAACTATTGTCTTTTTTGGTAATGTTTGAATTGTCCATAATAAAAGGTTAAAGATAAATAATACATAAAAGGTATTTTTAGGTACAAAAAAGTGCATGCTTTTTGAAAAACATTAAAATAATATAGAAGTGCAGAAAGTGAGAGGTGAAACCTCCTTCACCCTCAGCCCGCCCCACACGGCGACCTCATGGGGGGGGGGGGGAGGGATGGGTGGGTAGGTTCTGTGGGAACATTTTGCGTTACTGCTCAGACATTGTCACTATGCTGCTCTGAGGAGGGAATGTACTCTCTCACCGCGTTGCTTTCAGGCGTAGCCATGTGACTTGCTTGACCAAAACACCACTTGGAGTGCGGGTGAATTTCCCGCCAAAATATAAGATGGCTCTGTCTTTTGGTTTTGTTCCATCCACCAAAAGGGTGGATTACAAACAAATATTTGGTAATACGCAGTTACAATCGGCCCGAGTTTACACGTTTCCCGCACTCCACCGCAAATCTATATGAACCGAGTTAAAGACGGCTCCCGCGGAGTACGCGCAATTCACGCGAGCCGACTTAACTCGTTTCCCGCACTCCAAGTGACACTACAAGCAGAAGGAGTCTCTCTGGAGCCAGTACATGACTCTCTTTTCTCTCTGTCACGTTGTTCCGGAAAATTGGATCAAAGGGTGAAGACGGCAGAGCCACACCAGCCATGATACACTAGTGCAGGTGACAAGTAACCCTCTATGGGCGTACTCGGAGATTTTGCAGCCATTTATCACCGGACATACCTTACCTATCCTGATCGATACAAAACCCTTCCACACCTCTGCTGGGCACCCATAAACAAATGTTTCCCCACAAATGTTACACATGCTACTCTTCAATTTGCTTGTGTGTGTGTGTGTGTGTGTGTGTGTGTGTGTGTTTTCGTTAATCCTCAAACAAGGATTTTTCTTCCATTGATTTTTAGGGAGAGTAGAAGCGAGAGAGAAAGACAGAGAGGAACACATCGATTGGTTGCCTCCTGCATGAGCCCCCACCAGGGCCCAGGCCAGGGAGGAGTCTGCAACCAAGGTACATGCCCTTGACCAGAATCGAACCCGGGACCCTTTGGTCTGCAGGACCATGCTCTATCCACTGAGCCAAACCGGTTAGGGCTGCTTTTTTGGTTTAATTAATAATGTATTATTGGTTGCAGGAGGCAACCAAACGATGTGTTCCTCCAGTGGGGAGATGTGCAGGAGGCAGCTGATCGATGTTTCTCTCTCATCGATGTTTCTAACTCTATCCCTCTCCCTTCCTCTCTGTAAAAAATCAATAAAATATATTTTTAAAAAATAATGTGTCGTGGGCATTTGAGTCTACCGTGAAACAAAACCAGTCTGAGTTTCCAAAGGCCCAGAACAGTTTCCTAATGCCAGAAGTTCCTGTGCTGTTTATTTTTTATTTTTTTTAAATAGGGGTCAGTGGAGAGGTTCTCCAGAAAAAACCGGTGCGAGAAGTAGCTGAGTGTGTCAGAGTGTGAATTCAACGCTGAGCCCTCTTGTCACTGGAGCGTTATTGGCAGTGAGCTGTGGACTTTTGCACGATTCCAGTGCCTTTCCGGCCTAGGAAAGGCAGGAAATCTCTGAGGCTGCTAAAGTGCTTGTCTTTCCCTTTGTAATCTCGCAGGCGCTGCCTGTGGTTGGAAGTGAAATCCTGGATTTCCTCAACAGCTTGTAGTCGGAGGGCTGTGACTGTGGTTATGATCACAGCTGAAGTGCCCGGGAACTGAGCACTTACTTTCTTGGTTATGTTACCAACCCTGCGTTCAAACTGGCCTCGGGGTCCCTTACCTGCGATCGCGGCAGCACCCTGCCGTGCCGGGTACACACACGGGAACACTGGCAGCACCTTTCATTCTCCGGTCCACGAGCGTAGAAGCCCCGTGGAGCAGAGAGTTTTACCTGTTTTATTTACTGCCATGTCCTCAGCGTCTGTAACATCGCCTGACGTGTAGTGGATGCTCAATAAATAATTTATGCATGGCCCGGTCGGTGTGGCTCAGTGGTTGATTGTCAACCTATGAACCAGGAGGTCACGGTTGGATTCGGTCAGGGCACATGCTCAGGTTTCGGGCTCGATCCCCGGTGGGGGTTGTGTAGGAGGCATTTGATCAATGATTCTCTCTCATCATTAATGTTTCTATCTCTCTCTCCCTCTCTGAAATCAATAAGAACATGCTTAAAGTAGTAATTTATGCATGAATGAATCTAAACAGCTGTCAAATCCTGGGATTTCTCTTTCTCTCTGTTTTATCTTCCATTTGTCATCCTCTCATTCCCATTGTTATCGCCTGTGGGGGATTAAAGATGGCCACAATCTTGACAATGCCCCCCCATTGAGATGGGGTGTGTATGTCCCTAACTCTTGCGTGTGGGTGGGTTCTGTGACTACCTGAACCAATAGAACACAGTAGAAGTGATGCTACGTAGTCTGCAGGCTGAGGACTTCAGAGGTCTGCAGTTTCTACTTCCTGTCTCTTGAAACGCTCACTCTTTGAGCCCCGGGCAGCTGGATAAGCCGTGAGACTTTTCCAGCCCCGACTGCCCAGGAGCCAGACATGAGAGAAGCTATACCAGCGGTTCTCAACCTGGGGGTCGAACGACCCTTTCACAGGGGTTGCCTAAGACCATCGGAAAACACGTATATAATTACATATTGTTTTTGAGATTAATCACTATGCTTTCATTATGTTCAATTTGTAACAATGAAAATACATCCTGCATATCAGATATTTACATTACGATTCATAACAGTAGCAAAATTACAGTTATGAAATAGCAACGAAAATAATTTTATGGTTGGGGGGTCACCACAACATGAGGAACTGTATTAAACGGCATTAGGAAGGTTGAGAACCACTGAGCTATCCGAACCCTCCGGCCTATCTCAGCCTGTCAGCGGAACAGCGCTGAGAAACTCCAGGCGGGTGTTCTGTGGAGCAGAAGGAACATTCGGCAGAGCCCTGAGCTGATCTACACAATCGAGGCCGAGCCTGAATCCCTGAGCTACACAACTGTACGGGATAAAAAGTGCTGTCATTTAAACCATTACGTTTAGGGGGTGATTTGTTAATGTCAGAACATTACCGTACTCAGGACCGTATGCGACTTCTTACCTGGAAAATGACCCGTACACTCAGTTTCCTGACCATGCTCCTCACTGCTGTTTGTTTTCATGAAGAAACCATGCGGGGCTCCTGCTTTTCAACGCAAACAAGCAAGTCATTGTCAATAGAACAGAGCACCGTCTTCTTAGCCTGCCCCGATGGGCCTTCTAAGATCTGTCTCTGAACTCGACTTTGCCAGCTCTCCTAGTCCTCCCTCACATTTCCTATGTTCCAGTCAAATCCAACCTTTGGCTCAGCGCCTTGGCACGCCATGATTTCGATCACGTAGTTCCTCCTCCAGGAATGCCCTCCACCTCATCTGCATATGTCCACATCCTACTTGTCTTCCAAAGATATCCAAGACCTCCCTCGTGGAAACAATCTATTCTGGATTTCCAAAGCAGTTTACCTGGGCCTTTCAAAGGTTTGCCCTTTTCTACTTTTCTAACATTATAATTTGGAAAGATGTCTTTAACAGTCTCATAGACCAGGAGTCCTTGAAGGCAGGGTCCACATCTTATTATTGTAAACTCATTATCAAATATTTATTGGACAAACAGATGGATAAATGAGTGAATGGCACCCAGTCTTGCTTCTCTGTTGTCATAGGTCAACAGTAAGAGCACTACACTCGTGTGTCTTTATAAACTACTAGAAGCCCGGTGCACGTATTTGTGCATGGTAGGGTCCCCAGTCCTGGCTGGCGATCAGGGTCGATGAGGGCCTTCCGGCTGCTGGCTGGGGCCTTCCTTCCTTGGCTGCCAGCTGCCACCCAAGGCCTTCCTTCGTTCCTCACCACGCCCTGGTGGTCAGCGCATGTCATATTGAGCAATCAAACTCCCCATCTCCCAGTCGAACTCCCGAGGGGACACTTTGCATATTAGCCTTTTCTATATATAGATAGATGTTCAGTGTATAAATACATCTGCTTGAAACATGTTGCCAGGCCTCAGGTTCTCTCCATTTCTCAGCTCTGCTTTCTTCTGTCTTGGTTCCATTCTGAGGCAGGCTCTCCCAGGTTGTAGCACAGATGGTCCCTAGCAGCCTCACACTGATATCCTACCAGTTTAGCAACCCCCCGGAAAAGAGTGCTTTTCTTTCTCAGTAGTTCCAGAAGAAGCGTAGAAGTTAGGAGTCACTAGACACACAGGAGCCCTGTCCCTGTGGCCAAGGGGATGGACTGTTTTGATGGCCCAGTCCTGGGTTTTCAGGAGACCCCAGGAACAAGAGCTGGAAGCTCTGGTGGTAGGGATTAGCCTAAAGGATAACGGTACTATTACCAAAGGAATGGGGAGTGGAAGTTGATAGGGAAAACAACAGATCCCACCCTACCCGTGCTGGAAGGGGATACCAAGCCCTACATAAATGAAAGGACTGCTCTTCCTTACGCCTACTTTCGGGTACCTGTTCTGTACTGGACCCTCTAAAAAGAACTGTCCCAACCAGGTCACAGGGTGTCCAGGGCCCAGGATAGCTCCATTCCACTGCGAGCCCCACCATCTCTGTTCCTTACTCAAACTTTCTTTGTTGTTAATCCTCACCTGAGGATATTTTTCCATTCATTTTTAGAAAGAGTGGAAGGGAGAGGGAGAGACAGAGAGAAACATCAATGTGAGAGAGACACATTGATTGGTTGCCTCCTACATGCAACCTGACCGGGGCCAGGGAACCTACAACCAAGGTCTGTGCCCTTGACCAGAATCAAACTCGGGACCCTTCAGTCTGCAGGCCGATGCTCTATCCACAGAGCCAAACTGGCTAGGGAGGGCCTTACCCAGATTTTTAAATTTGTCTCTGATTTACCCTTTCTCACCAATCACATCTTGCTCTCATAGTTCCTGACTCCCTATCTCTCTTAGCCTCCATGAGCATGAAACACAAGAGGTGTTTACTGCCACTTCCCTGTGCAACCCCCGTGCCATCAGCACTGACATCTGTGAGCTGCTAGCAACTGTCAGGCAGAGAGCCTATCTGAATAGTGAAGAGACAGAGACCTGGTGATACTGTTTGAGCCCCTGAAGCCAGCCATCCCTCTATTGTGGGTTGAATTGTGTCCTCCAGAAAGATATGGTCCCCGTGAATGTGACTTTATTTGGACACAGGGTCTTTGTAATCAAGTTAAGATGAGGTTATATGGCGTCCTTATAAAAAGACACCAGTCCTTATAGGAAGAGGACAAGAGACATAGAAACAGACATATAAGGAGAATGCTATGTGACAATGGAGGAGGAAATTGGAGTGATGTGTCTACAAGCCAAGGATTTTTGGCAACACCAGAAGCTGAGAAAGGCATCAAGTGGAATCTTCTCTAGAGGCGAGAGAGAGAGAGAGAGAGAGAGAGAGAGAGAGAGAGAGAAAGAAGAAGAAGAAGAAGAAGAAGAAGAAGAAGAAGAAGAAGAAGAAGAAGAAGAAGAAGAAGGAGAATCTACAGAAAGAAGTAACCTTGCTGACACCTTGACTTTAGACTTCCAGCTTCCAGAACTGAGAGAGAATAAGTTTCTGTTGTTTTATGCCACCCACTTTGTGGTGATGTGTTAGGGCAGCTGAGAAGGAAACCTACACTACGTCTGTGTTTCTCCTTCGCTCTCACACTACTATCAGACTCACACACTTCTGTACCAGATGTGTGGGGTTTTCCCCACACTAAGCAATTCTCCGACACCAGCTGGATGTCTCAAAATTCAACTCAATTCTGACACTGTCTACCTGGAGAGAGCTTCGGATCCCAGAGGTTACGGGCTCAGACTGCCCTCCCCCACCTCAGAGCCCATCACAAGTCCAGGTGGGGAAAGACTGGCTGACCCGGGATAGACTGGTTAGGTTAATTTGCTAGCGTGGCTTACAAAACTCAGAGAAGCACTTTACTTACTAGATTGCCAGTTTATTATAAAAAAATAGATCTCAGGATGAAGAGATGCATAGGGCAAGGTGTGGGGAAAGGGCAGCTTGCAAGCTTCCATGGCCTCTCAGGCACGCCGTTCTCCCAGCACCTCCCCATGGTCACCAATCGGAAGGGTTTTATGGAGGCTTCATTGCGTAGGCTGGACTGATTAAATCCCCGGCAATTCGTGTTTGAACTCTCCCCTCTCTCCCCTCCCTGGAAGTGGGGGGGTGGGGGTGGGGGTTGGGATTGAAAGTTCCAACACTCTAGTCACTGGTTGGTTCCCCTGGCAACCAGCCCCCATCCCTAAGTAACCTAGGGGCTTTCCCAAAGTCACCTCATTAATGTAACAAGACACCTCTTCTGGCTCTCATCACTCAGGAAATTCCAAGGGTTTTAGGAGCTCCATGCCAGGAACCGGGACAAAGACTAAATATAATTTCTTATTATAAATCACAATATCACAGCGACCCTAGAAAACTCATATACCCTCTCACCCCTTCCCCCGCCCCGTTTTGTGAGCCAGTGAATTCCCTGGTTGCTTCAGCAAAATTGTTTCTATTACAGCTGAAGTCCTCAATAATACAACGTGTTTTCTACTCTACATGCTGAGGATACGAAAACAAATTAAACCCTGTCCCTATCTTCGAGTTATCCATCCTGTGGCACTGAGCCCAGCACCATCTAACATTACTGGGGCCAAAACCAGTGAGAAGGATGAGAAGAAACCCAAAGAAATACTGGGGAGGCAATTTCTTAGCGCTGATTAATGAAAGGAATTCATCTCAAGCACAGTCCAGACTCCAGTAAAAAATGTTAATGACTTCCCATCTCATACAAGATAAGGGCCAAACTCCTTAGCCTGGCACTGGAGGCCCCAGCCTATATGTCCATCATCTCCCACAATACTTGGCTTCTTTTCCATCTCCTTTGCTCCAGCCACATCAAGATACTAATTATTCCCCAAGGACATGGATGACTTAAAAAATTATTACATTCACTCATAGTAGCTCTGTCAACACATAGTCCTTCCCTCCATCTCATAGTCCTGCCCATCTATATTGGTTTCCTAGAGCTGTCATAACAAATTACCACAAGCTGGGTGGCTTTTTTTTTTTTTTTTTTTTTTTTTTTTACTTTTAGAGGGAGAGGCAGGGAGAAGGAGAAAGAAAGAGCGAAACATGGATGTAAGAGTGAGACATTTATTGGCTGCCTCTTGCACACCCTCTACCAGGCATCAAGCCTGCAACCTGGGCATGTGCCCCCACTGGGAATCGAACCAGCAACCTTTTGGTGCACAGGACGATGCCCAACCAACTGAGCCACACAGGCCAGGGTATGGGTGGCTTTAACAGACAGACGTTTGTTCTCTCAAGGTTCTGGAGGCGATACATCTGAAGTCAGGGTGTCAGCAGGGCCATGCTTCCTCATCCTTCCCGGCCTCTCCGAGGCTTCTGGTGGCTGCTGGCAATCTCTGGCATTCCTTGGCTTGTAGGCACATCACTCCAATGCCTGCCGCTGTTGTCACATGATGTTCTTGTATCTGAGTCTGTGTTCAAATTTCTCTCTTGAGCGGAGCCCACCCTAATTCAGAGTGACCCCAGATCTTAACTTGATCGTATCTACAAACAGGTATGGGGGTTAGGGCTTGAATAAATCTTTTGGGGGAACATTATCCTTCAAAGCACAGCTCAAATACTACTTCCTGCCGGAAACCCTCGGCACCTGCCTACAGCAGAAGCATCCGGTGCGCCCGAGGTTCGCTGCAGCATGGACACTGCTGAACTCACTTAGACTCGGGCACAGGCCTAGGCGTCAAACCCTGTCTGTGTGGCCGAAGTCCCTTGGTCAGGACCTGTACTAGTCAGAACGTAATCTATAAATGTTTGTCATCTTTTAATTAAACTGATAAGGAGAAGAGTGTTAAGATGAGGGAGAGAGTAGTTGTATGGCACATGCTGGAAGGGTTTTTGTTTTTAAAAAATCCTCACCCTAGGTTATTTTTTCCATTGATTTCTAGAGAGTGGAAGGGAGGGAGGAGGGGGGAGAGCGAGAAACATCAATGTGAGAGAGACGCATCGATTGGTTGCCTCCTGCATGCACCCCTATTGGGGCTGGGGAACCTGCAACTAAGGTACGTGCCCTTGACTGGGAATCGAACTGGGGACCCTTTGGTCTGAGGGCTGGTGCTCTAACCACTGAGCAACCGGCCAGGGCTGGAAGGGTTTTTAAGCCATTAGAAGGCAGAGAATATGATTAAAGCTGCCTAATAAGAACTGAAATGCGATGGCAATGTCTCTATCCCTCTTCTGCAGCTCGTCCTTCTCCGTTCCCCCCTTGCAATCATTTTGCTCTCTTGCATCCTCTAGATGCGGGGGGGAGGGGGGGGGTTTGAGATGCTCTGAGGGCCAAGCAGAGTCTTTGAGACCAAGAATGGCTCCAGTCCAGTGGCTGCCCTGGCCTCCAGGCTCAAGGACAGTGAGAAATCCCCCCTCTCTGGGACTCTGGCATAGCCTCCAGCCCCAGACTCTGCCCCAAATCAAACCCACACCAGAAAGACGCCCCCATGGTGCTTCATGGAAAATTGTTGGCCAGTGTCTGGGCCCAGATCATGCTGATCCCAGCACGAAGAGGAAACAGCATGGCTGGCCCAGAGCCCGGCTCTCCGTCCGTCTGTGGTCTCAGCACTTGACAGAGTGGAGCTATTGCAGTCTGCCTGGAGACAAGAATAACACTGCCGCATCCGAGTCATCCTGAAATAGCTGAGACATGAGCCCCAGCACCTTGACGCCTGTCCTTCAGGGAGAGACTTTCAGAGAAGGGCCCAGTAACCACAGCCCCGTTTATTCCTCCTCATTAGAAGGTGTCAATGAGGCCCTCAGTCGGACTTTGGGGCCCCCAGGCTTCAGCAACCCCTCGGTTAGGGTTCCTCTCTGGTGTTTTGGTAGCTCTTGCGGAATTGGGCAGTTGATGTAGAGACTGTTTCTAAATCAGGGTCTAAGAATCACTGGCCTCCTTAGGAAAATTACCAAAAGAATCAAGAGGGAAAGGAAATATTAAAGATAGTCCTCACATTGCACTTCCATGGCCTTATCAAGAATTATTTTAAGCACTGTCGGTAGGTAATGAAGTAGACTATATTATTGTCCCAAATATTCTCTGTCCCTTCTTATGGGAGAATTATATCTCTCCCACCATGGTGACATCAAGCTTAGCCAAGGAAATGTAAACAAGTGACAAGTCATTTTTAAGAACAAGCCTTAAGAGCCAGTATGTGGATCCACCGTCAACCATTCTTTTCCTGCTGCCCTAACATCAGCCATGTTCCTCAGCCTGGTCCCAGGGCGGGAGGAGCCAAAGCCAACCTGTAAAGGACACGTGATATGAGCAAGACATAAACCTTTGTTGTTGTGAGCCACTAATTTTTGGAGCGGTTTGTTATTGCAGCTTAGCTTCGCTTAACCCTTAGCATTATCGTCATCCCCATTTCACAAACGGGGGGATAAAGACACCTAGAGATTTGTGGAACTTGCCGAGGCCGTACAACCAGGATTCACATCCACACTACATCCCTTCCACCAATGTCTCTGATGTTTTCTTTCCAAACTCCTTTAGCCGGCAAGATCCCCATGAATGTTCTGTTTTTCTGTATTTCCCATGGAGGTGATTAAGAATAATCAGCAGAGTATTTGGGCCTCAGTAGGTAGAATGGACCAGGTAGGTAGACTGTACAATAAAACATATCTGGCTGTTGGCCTCATTGGTATGCAAAGCAGTTAACAACTAAATGTTTTCCATACCAACAGTCTTTCAGGAATTAACAAACAATTTTATTATTAGAGATTTAAAAACAGAAATCAAAATTTGTCTCAACACTCCAGCTCCTCGGCCATTGGAAAGTTTCTCTCCTGTCCCTGGTTTGGAACTTTGCAATAGGCCCTAAATGTTAGGGGGTCATGGGTGGCTTCCTCTTGATTTCCCTCTTCCACGCCACCCCCACTCACCGGGGCCGCAGGCTCCTGCAGAATTACAGAGCTGGAGTGGTGAGGGGCACAAGAGCAGGGAAAGTGACTTTAAAGTATGGTAGCAATCATCTCAGGTAGAAACTGTAGTTTAACTCTAACCCTGCTGTTTGGCTTATGTACCTATTTGCTTTGTTTAACAATAGACAGGTTATTTTGATTTTCTGAATTATATAAATCATCCCATTCGATTAAATACCCTATTGATTATGTGAATATCCCATGAGTTGTGGTTATACTGGTCTTAGAAAGCACATTTTCCCTTACCTGGGAAGGACAGCACAATTATCCCAAGGTCAGAGGGCTCCAGTTAACGTGTCCCTGTTGACTCAGTGTTCCGGAGACCCAAAACAAAAACTGTAATTTAGATAACAGGCTTAAGTCTGACCAGGTTCCTCATACCAGACCTGAGGGCTCTAGATAATGTGTTTCTGTCAATTCAGTGATCCAGAGAACCCAAACTGTAATTTAGATAACGTGCTGCTTCTGCTTCTGTAAACTGCTTTTTGCAAATCAGGTTCCTCATTCCAAACATTTGGATGTAGTCAATACCTTTGTGATCTTTGCCTATATAAGTCTGGTTTTGCGACCATCTTATCACTATGAGATTTGGGAAATCAAAATGGCCCCTCATAGTCCCGGATTGCAATAAATGTGACTCTTTTTTTTTTATTATTAAATATATTCCATTGATTTTTCACAGAGAGGGAGGGAGAGGGATAGAGAGTCAGAAACATCAATGAGATGAAAGAGAAACACCGATCAGCTGCCTCCTGCACACTCCCCACTGGGGATGTGCCCGCAACCAAGGCACATGTCCCTAACCGGAATCGAACCTGGGACCCCTGAGTCTGCAGGCCAACACTCTATCCACTGAGCCAAACCGGCCAGGGCAAATGTGACTCTTTAATTGGACTTCTTGAGGCGTCCTTCTGTGATTCGCGGGGTACATTACAACAACTTTAGTGTCTTCTGGGTGTGGTAGGAGGTCAAATGCTGGCTCTTTGTGACAAGGGCCTCTTTTGTTTTGTTGTTAAGCTTCACCTGAGGGTATTTTTCCCCCATTTATTTTTAGAGAGAGTGGAAGGAAGGGAGAGAGAGAGAGAGAGAAACATAGAAACATGAATGTGTCTCTCTCACTGTTAGAAATAAGGTGAGCCCTAAAACCAGGGGTCCTGGTAGAACACAAAGCATACTCGGGAGCCTGCAGGAGGGTGCGCACACTCAGGGTCTGGGAGCAGCACACACTGAGCAGGCAGTCCGCTGGGGCTTTTATCCTTGACGCACATGATCTGTCCCTCACTCTTGACTGGAAGAGCTTAGGCTCACGCTGTTGCTCGATTGGCTAATTTAAAGGAAGGGGTTGACCTTTGCCATTTCAAAATGGCGGCCCACCGGTGAGCTGCCAGTCACGGGAGCCAAAGTGGTGGTTGCCTAAACTCCCCTCTTTGACAGAAAAGATTACTTGTTTATTCTCACACTCACCTTGATTGGTTGTCTCCCACATGGGGGTCTCCCACACCCAGGTACATGCCCTTGACCAGGAATCGAACTCAAGATCCTCTTTGAGCTGGTCCATGCTCTAACCACTGAGATCACTGGCCAGGTCATCAAAGGCCTCTTTAATGGGCATTAAAGGACAGAATTCCCTAGAGCAGCGGTTCTCAACCTGTGGATCGCGACCCCTTCAGGGGTCGAACGACCCTTTCACAGGGGTCGCCTAATACCATCAGAAAACACATAATTACATATTGTTTTTGTGATTAATCACTATGGTTTAATTATGTTCAATTTGTACCAATGAAAATACATCCTGCATATCAGATATTTACATGACGATTCATAACAGTAGCATAATTACAGTTATGAAGTAGCAACGAAAATCATTTTATGGTTGGGGGTCACCACAACATGAGGAACTGTATTAAAGGGTCGCGGCATTAGGAAGGTTGAGAACCACTGTCCTAGAGTGTTCCCCTTGGACATCCCACAGCACCACTTTCTGGCCCAAGTAATGTGCTACCTGACTCACCATTTAGGATGGAGCCCTTCCCCCCACTAGCTTCTGCACCAACCTCTTTCTTCTGGGGTAACCTGGCTCCAGCACGAGGCCCTCCTCCGTGGAGTCCTTTTTAGGTTAAACAGCTTTACTGAGATATAGTTGGCATGTAATATTAAGCTGAACATATTTAAAGTGTCCTACTTGATAAGTTCTGACTTTTGAAGGGGCCCAATGAGCCAGAATCAAGGTAATAAAAATTGCATCACCCCAAAAAGCTTCCCTTTGGCCCTTAGTGATTCCTCTTGCCCTTCCTCCCAACCCCAGGCTCCACTGATCTGCTTTCTGGCACGTAGGTAAGTCTGCATTCTCTAGAATTTTAATGGTGCCATTCAGTGTGCACTCTTCCTTTGTGGGGCACTCAGCCTAATTCTTTATAGGTTCACCATGGCGTCTCTTTTCAAGAGAATTTAAGTCTGGCCACCTTCCGGGTGCACAGGCCCACGGGAAAGTCCACTCACCCGTGTCCTGTCACACTCAAGTGCAGCCTGTTCCCAGGCAGCCACCGGGCTGCTCCCCCTTTGTTTTCCAGGTGTGGCAGGCTCCAGTGCGAGGACTCCCCAGGGAACACGGGCCAGCCTCTCTAAGCACTTGAAGGTCTGTTCCACTGAGCTGGAGGGAGGGACAGGCACCCCTCTGTCCTTTGCACCCCGTCCTGATGACTTGGGTAGATCTTCCCTTTCCAGTCTCCTTGTGGATGCCCATTACACAGCCTTCTGATGCTATTGTAACCAGACAATCAATGGGTCTGGGCTGCCTGTCACCACTTGAGCCAATTCAGCAGAGACAGGGTGGAATCATATATGAGCGTTTATTCCAATCCTGCCGGCAGTATGGGAGAGCAGCAGGCCATCCACAAAAATCTGCTCTGCAGCCCCCCATAAGCCAGCTGCTTATACAGGGTAGGACAAGGATTACTTGGGGAAGAAGAGATTACAGGTATGGGGAAGTAGGCTATGCAGGCTGGGGTGGGACTCCATTGTTTGGGCAACCAGGTTGTTAATCTTTCCATGACAATAGGCTGGTCTTGAATGAGAATGAACCTCATTCCAAGGTTGACTCCCAGGTCCCGGGGGCATACAACTTCCAGCCAAGTTAGAATGTCCTTTCTTTAATCAGAACAAGACAATCACAGTTAATAGAGCATGATTAATATTTCCCGTAACCAAAGCTAGTCCCCAATATTCTATTTTTGTTTATAACACTATGAGTCCCCAGGTCAGTTTTTTGGATCACCTCAATAAGTTCTGTCTGCACAGACAGTCTGAAGTCTTTAGAATATACTATGTTCTCGGCTGAAACAGACAACAGGAGAAGTTGCCTGCTAATAATCTATATCAGTGGTCACCGACCTTTCGGATCTTATGGGCCACCGGTTGGCGACCACTGATCTATGTCATAAACTCAGAGGTTAAAGGACAAGGTTGTGTAGAAATGTCCCTATCAAGTTTCTGTACCTAAATCCAACGTGACTGTGTGTGTGGGGCGGGGGCGGGGCGGGGGAGGGGGCGGGAGTTCTCCATACCACCAAGCAATTCTCGGACAGCAGCTGAGTGTCCTACAATTAAGCTCAATTCTGACACTAGCTGCCTGGAGTGCTACTGTATTTTTCCATGTATAAAACGCTATTTTTTCCTAAAATTGTTAGACTGAAAATCAAGGGGCGTATTATACACGGAACTCCGCTGAGGAGGGAGCCCCGCGGGTGCGTAGCTGCCCATACCTTGTCAAACAGGCTTCCTCCAGTCATGAGCCTTACTGTTACTGACGGCAGCTGATGCTGTAATTAGAGGCGAAAGTGGAGAGTGCACAGATGCAACAGGAACCGGGCGTTCTGAGCCCATAAAGATGTCAAAAAATAAAAAGGTAAATACCGATAAGCGATTGCCTTACTCTGCAAAATTCAAAGTGAATGTAATCAGCTCTGCAAGAGAGCATGGAAATAGAGCTGCAGAGAGACAATTTGGACCTCCTCCCACTGAGTGTAGGATCAGACAGTGGAGAAAACAGGAAGAACAACTCCTTAAGATGCCGAAAAAAGAAGAAGGCCTTCAGAGGAAAATGTTTAAAATACTGATTTCTTAATTTTGGGTTGGAAAAGTGGGGGGCGTCTTATACATGGGGCCTCATATACACGAAAAATACGGTAGTTAGGTTCAGATTCCACAGGTTAAGGACTTAGTCCCACAAGACTCCCCCCAGACCTCACCCCAAACCTCAGGCACCTGTCACAAGCCCAGGTTATCACCTCTGTGCTTCTGACTAAGCAGCTATGGTTCAGAGGTTCGATTAATTTGCTAGAGCAGCTCACAGAACTCAGAGAAACATTTCATTTACTAGATTACTAGTTCATTATAAAAGGATATAAATAACTCAGGAATGGCCAGATGAAGGAGATATACAGGGTGCAGTCTGGGAAAAGGACTCTGAGCTTCCATGGCCTCCCGGAGCTCCCCACTCTCCCCGAATCTTCACGTGTTCACCAAGCTGGAAGCTCTCTGAACGCCTCCTTTTGGGTTTTTATGGAGCCTGCATTATGCAGTCACCATTGATTAAATCGCAGGCCATTGGGGATTGATTCAACCGCCAGCCCCTCTCCCTCCCCAGAGGTCAGGGAGGTGGGACTGTAAGTTCCAATCCACTAATTGCAAGATTGATTCTCTTGGCAACCAGCCTCCATCCCAAGGTCACTAAAGACCCACCTCATTAATATAACAAAAGACGCCTGGATCGCTCTCCTCACCTAGGACAACCCAAGGATTTTAGGAGCTCTGTGCCAGAAATGGGGTTGGAGGCCAAATATATATTTCTTACTACAAATCACAGTCCCCAACCCTGATGCCTCCAGTTGGACTTGTAGCTCAGGGATGTCAGACTTCATCAGGGTCTGAGGTCATGCGGCCCTTGGATGTCCAGAACATTCTAGCCGGGGGCCCAGCCCCCTGACCAGAATCTCTACTTCGAGGTGTCTAGGACTCCCAAAGAAATGCTCTCAAGAGCTACAAATCTCCCCGACCTCCACTCCCCCCTCAGTCACGGAGTGACCCTGTGACTCTGGGTCACTCCATGATCCTCTTCTCTCTCCTCAGCCTAGACCAGTGATGGCGAACCTTTTGAGCTCGGCGTGTCAGCATTTTGAAAAACCCTAACTTAACTCTGGTGCTGTGTCACATCTAGAAATTTTTTGATATTTGCAACCATAGTAAAACAAAGACTTATATTTTTGATATTTATTTCATATATTTAAATGCCATTTAACAAAGAAAAATCAACCAAAAAAACGAGTTCGCGTGTCACCTCTGACACGAGTGTCATAGGTTCGCCATCACCGGCCTAGACTCTGAGTCCTCTGGCATTGGCTACCCCTCCCATCAGCACGGCTTCACCCCATTCGTGGCACAGACCCCTCCCTCAAGTGCCCCCAGCAATTTTTTAGTGTAACGATGTTCCGTTCCACATTAGAAACCGAACATTATTTGGGATATCCTTATGCTAACATATTATTTGTTGTTTATCTGAAATTCAAGTTTACTTGGGTGTCAGCATTTTATCTGGCAACTCTATCCCCTCCCCCCCAGTGTTTTTCTGTGGCCCTTGCTGTGCCCCCCATTGCAGAATGGAACTTGCTCTCCCACATGGAAGTGTCCTGGAGACCCCTCCTTTCCCAGGCCCAGGCTTTGCAATGCTCAAGATTCCAAGAGCAAGAATCAGTTTTCCCCTCAGAGAGTCTACACTCCTTCCACGTCCCTATTTTAGGCCCCAGGATGACTGATCCTGGGAACATCCATTCCTTTCAGGGAAGCCCTACGCAGACCCAGAACAATGCGGTCTTTCCTTTAGCCCCAAGGGCACCGGAACAATCTTCTCAGCACATTTCCTAGAGCTGCACAGCTGTTCTAGAATTAGCCGCCTGGGGAATGTCCGGGCGGTCCAGGTGGCCTCAGGCCATGCCAGTCAGGCTGCCGCAGGGACCTCAGTGGGCCTGCAGCAAAGAGACCAGTTCCGGGCTCGCTCCCGAACCTTCTGAGGCCGGTGTCTGGTCTGGGACAAGACTACCTCATACGTCTCCCAGAAGAAACCATAATTTAGAAAGGAACATGATGTTTCCATTATGCAGAGAAGCGAACCGCCCTGTTCTGTAACGGGTAACACATTCACTACCTTTACAGAATCAAAGACCATGGGAGGATTTCCCCCAAGTCAAAGCAGTAAGCTGTCCTCAGGCTGACCTCCCAGCCTCGACCTAATCCAGAGGACGGCCTGTGCACGGAAATGTTCGTTTTTGGCTCTGGCCCATGTGGTTCAGTTGGTTGGTCCTCATCCCAGGCACCGAAGGGTTTGCCGGTTCCAGTCACGGTCGATGCTTCTCTCTCCCTTTCTCTCTCTCTCTCAAAATCAATTTAAAAAAATCTTAAAAAAAAAAAAAATCCGCCGAAACCGGTTTGGCTCAGTGGATAGAGCGTCGGCCTGCGGACTGAAGGGTCCTGGGTTCGATTCCGGTCAAGGGCATGTACCTGGGTTGCGGGCACATCCCCAGTAGGAGATGTGCAGGAGGCGGCTGATCGATGTTTCTCTTTCATTGATGTTTCTAACTCTCTATCTCTCTCCCTTCCTCTCTGTAAAAAATCAATAAAATATATTTTTAAAAAAAATCCATGGCCCTTCTGC
>NW_005871845.1:236898-237737 GCF_000147115.1 Myotis lucifugus | reverse complement strand
TCTTTTCTTTTTTTTTAATACTCACCCTAGGATATGTTTATTGATTTTTTTTTTTTTAGAGAGAAGAATGGAGAGAGACACACAGAGAGATAGACAGAGAGACACCCATAGAGAGACAGATAGACACAGAGAGAGACACACAAAGAGATAGAGAGATGTGAGAGAGAAACATGGTTGCTTCTTGTACCTGCTCCAACAGGACTGAACCCACAACCTAGGCATGTGACCTGACCGGGAATCGAACCTGCACCTTTTTGGTGTATGGGATGACACTCCAAACAACTGAGCCACCGGGCCAGGGCACCAGTTTTCTTTACTTCAGGTCCCAGGCAAGGGGAAGCTAAGAGATTGATAGATCAGCGGGAATGTGTGGTCCTGGGAGTTGTCCGCCTGCCCTCGCCGGCGAGGCTGCAGCTCCTGCTCCGGAGGCCCAGAGAGGAAGCCGCTGTTGGCGGGGTCTGACCGGCCACACGTTCCCTCCGCGGGGCCTCCGTGTTGCGTGGGGCCCTGGAGCCCTGGCCGGCAGCAGGACCATGGCTTGGGCACAGAGCCCGCTTCACACCCTGGCTTCCTGGCTGAGGGATGATAACACTGCACCTCAGTGGGGCTCTCTCTGTGCCTGCAAAATGGGATCGTCGTGTCTCCTTCACCGGGTTGTGTGGAAAGTAAATGAAATGCCAGGTGTCCAGTGCCCGGCACCCAGCGGAATGCTCAGTGGGTGGTAGTGATTGTTGCTTCCTGAGGTCTCAGGACACTGCCCACCTTCCTGTGGCTCCCCTTTGCCACGCGGAATGCCACCAGTACCATCAGCGGGATCTGGCTGCGCAGCATAAGGCCTA
>NW_005871845.1:232523-235285 GCF_000147115.1 Myotis lucifugus | reverse complement strand
TATCTGTGAGTCAAAACAGCCTTTTCTTTCACGACTTCTCTTTTTGATAAAACACCAAAGAACACCTTCTTTACTCCAAGATTCTATTTTTCCTTATATTTTATTCTAGTACTTTCTTATCCCCTATATTTACACATGTAGTCCATCTAGAATGTGCTGTTCAATATGGTAGCCACCAGCCACAAATGGCCATTTACATTTCAACGAATTAAAAGTAGAAATTCAGTTCTTCAGTGCACTAGCCCCATTTAGTAACCACGTGTGGGCAGCGGCTACATGTTGAGCAGCACAGGTATAGAGTCTGTTAGACAGAAAGTTCTATTGGAGAGCACTGATCTACAATTCATTTTGTGAATGATGGGGGAAGATAGGGAGTTGTTTCAACAAAATCTTTTGAATAATCCACCGCTTTTATCCTGATTTGAATGCCACACATATTTGTAAGTCTAGTATTACATACTAGGACCCATTTCTGTACTTCCTATTCTCTTCCTTTATCTTTCTCATGGTCACACAATTCTGACCATTATGATCTTATATTTTTATTATTTATAGAGCAGCATTTTTTTCTTTCCTTTGTTATTGTTTTAAAAAATTCTTGGCAAATGATCATACTTTACTGTTTCCCAGACAAATGTCAAAATCATTTTTGTAGTTTGGGAGTTGGGGATTTATATCCATATAAGAGCTCCACTCATGACGGGCCCCGATGGGCCCCCTTGCTTTCTCAACTTCCTTCACGTCCCGTCAAACTGTAGGCTCCCACTAGACTTAGCCGCTTCCCTTCCCCAGCGTCACTGTGCACTGTGTCCTCCTCCTGGAACTCGCTGCCTGGGTCCACTGGGAACTTAGGCTCTTCCTCTCAGCTCAAAGCTCCCTCTCCCCGTAAGCCCTGTCGGATGCTCCCAGGCAGTTGTAGGTGCCGCTTCTCCTCCTGTGCTTTCTACATTCCCTGTAGAAACAATGAACTTAGGATTTTGCCCTTGTTTACAAGTCTGTCTTCTCACTGTGAAAAACAATTTGAGGATGTGGACTATGACCTTTCAACTTTGGATTTCCATAACCTGCCACAGTGCTTGGCTCAAAGTCGTCACTCAACAAAAATTGAGTGAAATAGCATCATCAGGCAAAGTTGGAAACGCTGGCTGTGGCCCGCCGTGGGAGGCCTTGACTGGAGACACTGGTGGGCTTGGCGCTGGTGGGGGCTAGGACAGAGCTGTTCTGTGTTCATTGAATCTGGCGGGGATGCAATACTGAATTGGAGTGGAGAAGCAACGGAAAGCCAGACACTAGCGAAGAGGCCCTTATCAGAGTTCAAGGCAGACAGAGTAGAGGCCTGAATGAGGCTGGTGGCTTGGAAAGGAGGGACGTTGTTGGGGACGACGCAGGGTTGGAACTGTCAGGTGACTGAGGATCAACAGAGCCAACACTATGGCCAGCCGCCAACAGGCTCTTTCTGCAATGTGTCCTCATGGCATTTTCAGTACCTGTAAATGTGCTGTGTCATTCACAAACGCGACAATGAGATTTTATTATAAAATCTAAACAAATTATGAAAATGGCAGCAGCAATTGTTCTAGAACTAGCTGGGTTTCCTCAGTCAAGTCACTTAACCTGTGCCTGTAAACTTGGTACCGTGCTGGTACCTCCTTTTAGAAAACTTTGGTGAGTGTAGACTTGGGACATGCTTAGAGCAATGCTTTGTGCAGAGTAAGTGCTCAGTCGTTGGCTATTTTAAAAATCATTACTCAGACATTCCCACCCAGAGAAGCGCCCATTTGTTCCTGCACCTAGGTAGCTCCCAACTTGTGACAAAAAGTGACCAGTCATCCAGTCAATGACTCATTCAGCCTTACATGGGGCAATTTGTCAAAGGCTCTGAAGGCTCAAATCTATACGTAGATGTATGTATGCGGTTGGGAAAGCAGCTAGTCTTCTCCTATCAAGACAGGTTTGTTCGAAGATATCATTACCTCACTGTTCAATGTGTAACTGGAAAATTGGTCTCTTTGTCTCCTTTGAGAGGTGATGTAGGTGTAGCTAAGCAAAGAGCTAAGAAGCACATGGGATGTGTAGAGTGTGATTAGGGCCATGTAGAAAGGGCCCTGCGGATGGAGAGTGAGGAGGGGCCACCCCAAGCGAGACCCACCCACTCATGTCCCCAAAGCAGGACAGGACGCTATTTTTCCACATGGCTCCCTTTGTCCATGGGGAGAAGGTGAGTTGAGAGGGAGGAATTGGAGGTGGAAGCTGTCTTGTTCTTTCTACCCCCAGAGAAGGGTGTGTGAGGAGCTGTGATACCCCCATTAGGGAGAAACTACCCTGCCAGCAGATTTTTAAGTCATAAGGACTCAGGTCCCAGGCCTCTCATCCTAGACATTGCTTTGTGGACTCCTTAGACAGCAGTTCTCAACCTGTGGGTCGCGACCCCTTTGGGGGTCGAACGACCCTTTCACAGGGGTCGCCTAAGACCATCGGAAAACACATATATAATTACATATTGTTTTTGTGATTAATCACTGTGCTTTAATTATGTTCAATTTGTAACAATGAAATTGGGGGTCACCACAACATGAGGAACTGTATTAAGGGTCGCGGCATTAGGAAGGTTGAGAACCACTGCCTTAGAGTCTACGGCCCAGCCCTGCTACTTGCTGCGTTGCTGCATTTCACCAGTTTATCATCAACCTGGCTTCTTGCCCATAAATAAAGTGAGACATGCCAGTGTGCTTATCATAGCTCTTATCATCTTTAGAGAAAAA
>NW_005871845.1:231096-231879 GCF_000147115.1 Myotis lucifugus | reverse complement strand
TCCCGTGCGAAGCCAGCCAGCAGACTCCAGAGCTAATCAGGACCAGATGTGAGTTCTTTCACTGGAATATATTGCAGGTCACAGATTTATTTTTTGAGAGCACCTATAATAACAATTAAAGTCATAAAATGTGTTTTCCCTAGATATTTTCTCCTAGTCAACCACGCAATATAGTCTGATAAGTTGGGGCGAACCCAGGCCAAAGTCAACATATTTGCTTTGTTAGAAATCTGCAGAATGTGTCTGTCTGTGGAGGTGTGCTCTGGTCAGGGACAGCTGCCAACAGGCAAACAGTTTCCTAAAATATCCCGTGCACGCAGGAATGATAAGCGGACTCCGTGGCTGAGAGGTGGGAAGAGAAAAGCCCGGGGGAGAGGCATAGAATGAATGGCATTAAGCATAACTCATGTCATGTGGCAGATACTTCCTGTGTTTTTAAAAACGGAGTGTACAAAGGGTTCAGCGACTGCCGACAACTTGCTCCATCCCGGCCTCACTGCCAAAGTTCAAGCGCTGGGCTGAGGTCCACCTCTGGGAAGCAGACTGGCAGACTCCCGGGCTGTTCTTTCTTCTAAAGTCTTCTATCAAGACACATCTACTTGCCCTAACCGGTTTGGCTCAGTGGATAGAGCATCAGCCTGCGGGACTGAAAGGTCCCAGGTTCGATTCCGGTCAAGGGCATGTACCTTGGTTGCGGGCACATCCCCAGTAGGAGGTGTGCAGGAGGCAGCTGATCGATGTTTCTCTCTCATCGATGTTTCTAACTCTCTATCCCTCTCCCTT
>NW_005871845.1:228961-230883 GCF_000147115.1 Myotis lucifugus | reverse complement strand
CCTGATCCCTCTTTTACTTGTTGGCAACCATTTCCATTCCAGTACATCCCTTATTTCCCAACACTACACTCCCGATGCCCTCTGGTCCTCACCTCTTTTCTGTGCTTAACGTTAACGTCAGCGGCAACGGGACAAATAAAAATCATGTGCCGCCTGATAGAATGCAGTGGGATCACATATCACATCGGTGATATTCCTGCCCGAGAGTCAGAGCCTGAAGCCAGTCATGAGGGAACATCGGGCAAACCCCGGGAAGACATTCCATGCGGTGATCGTGAAGGCCAAGGGAGCACTAAGGAGCGATTCCGGGCGGGAGGAGACTGAGGAGACACGACAACGGGAGGCAGCACGTGGTTAGGAGTTGGATCCTTTTGTTGTTATAAAGGACGTTACGGGGACACGGTGAAACTTGAGTGGTGGAAATATAGCAGTGTCAATTTTTCTATTTTTAAATTTGTTCCGAGATTATGTCAGGGAAGGTCCTTGTTGTAGGAAATCCACACGGAGGTCCTCAGGGGTGATGGGGCATCCTATCAGCAACTTACTCTCAAATAGTTCAGAAAAAAAAAAAAGGTGATTTTTACCATACTTTCAGCTGTCATGTAAATTTGAGATTATTTTAAAGTAAATTGTTCTAAGTTATCTAAGAAAAATTTTGCCTCTAATTCCTGACCCTCACCTGCTACCCACTTCCCAGTAATAGGTAGCCATATATCCTAGTGCACTGGTCGGCAAACCTCGGATTGCGAGCCACATGCGGCTCTTTGGCCCCTTGAGTGTGGCTCTTCCACAAAATACCACGTGCAGGTGCGCATGTACAGTGTGATTGAAATTTTGTGGCCCATGCACAGAAGTCAGTTTTCAGCCTGGGCGAGTCTATTTTGAAGAAGTGGCGTTAGAAGAAGTGGGGGGTGTCGGGCGACGCGGGCCACGGGATATGCAGCGCGGGGGAGGTACATTGTTTTGAGGTACGTTCGCTGAGATTGACCCCTTCCAACTCTCCCATCCACACTCATCTATCTGAAACTACAAGAGGAGTGTGGATGGGAGAGTTGGAAGGGGTCGACCTCAGCGAACGTACCTCAATCAGATTGAGGACGTTTTTAGCAAAGGCCAGCTTAGGAGCACCCTAGTTAAGTTAATAACAACGTACCTACCTATATAGTTTAAGTTGAAAAAATTTGGCTCTCAAAAGAAATTTCAATCGTTGTACTGTTGATATTTGGCTCTGTTGACTAATGAGTTTGTCGACCACTGTCCTAGTGGATTCTTTGGAGGTTTCTTTCTAATGAAGAAACGAATGCCCACAACTTAAGAGGCCTCTTTAAGACAAGCGTCTCTGAATCACAATCTAGAAAGGTCTGGAAACTATGCCCAGGCTGGGTAGCTCGTCCCGTGTTCTCATAGCTCTTGGAGCACCTGGCTCACAGCTGACCTTATTCAGGTCTGCAACTTGTACTCTTAGGCCTCTTTCTCTCATCGCTCGTCAGAAGTCACGTGGCTTTGTAGAAATACAAGGGCCTCCTGCTCAAAGAGCTCATCTACCCAAAGCCCCCAACCCATGGGACACATATACAACGAACCCTTGAGCAACACAGGTTTGAACTGAGTGGGCCCACTTATCCATGGATGTTTAAAAATAAAAATACCTGTCCTAGCCAGTTTGGCTCAGTGGATAGAGTGTGGCCTATGGACCAAAGAGCCTGGGGTTCAATTCTGGTCAACTTCGTTAGACATGAGGAAAATACCCAGTAAAACAATGATGAAATAGCCCACTAGAATGGCTATGATAACAAAACAACTGACGACATGAAGTGTTGACAAGGATTTGAAGAAACTAGAACCCTCAGGGCTGGAATTTAAATGCTGTGGCCACTTTAGATAACAGTTTGGCAGCTTCTTAAAAATTTTAACATGAACTT
>NW_005871845.1:225052-228584 GCF_000147115.1 Myotis lucifugus | reverse complement strand
TCCGCGGAGCAAGTTCAAGATACTTTGCTTAGGAAAAATACCGGGATACAAAGGATCGTATCTATACGAATATGCTACATGAAATTTCTTAGGGAGTCTAAACTGAGTCTGAAAAGCAGGGTCAAGGGATTACCCGAGGTGGGGGTGGGAGCAAGGATTGACTCCAATATAGGCACAAAGGAATTCTTCGGGGGGATGGGAAAATTTCTAACACTGGGTTCTGGTGATGGTTACGCAATTGTATAAATTACTCAAACTTGTCTGACTGTACCTTTGTAATGGGTGAATTTTATGATATGTAAATTATGCCTTAATAAAGCTATTTTTAAAAAAATCATTCTGAGAGGTGGGGCGAGGTTAAAGATAGAAGACCACTTAGAAACCCCAGAGTCTTCTCTGTGCTTTGTTTCTTGGATTCTCACCTCCAGAAATCAAATCTCCCTTAAAAAAGAAATGCAAAGCACCTCTCCACAGAAAAAGACAGCGTGGTGGCGTTTCTGACCCTCTGATTCAGCAGACGCTGAGAATGGCCCCAGAAAACCTGCACCATGAACACGCGCATTCAGGTTATGTAGGATTCACAGTTTGTCTAAGAACAATGGATGGGAACCTGCGTTATATTTGTTCAATAAAGAGTCCATTTTAGTGGGATTTCCCCCAAACAAACAGGATAAAAAACAGTTGGTTGTAAAGATAAATCGAAGACTCCATCTCTAGTGATAGAAAATTGTTCCCAACTTTTAAATTATAGACCCACTCTCATCCCCTCAAAGTTCCAAAATTCATAGGGTCTCTTGTCTACCCCTCCTTACACTGATATTCCTCACCCCACCCAGCAGGGGGAAGATGTTGGTAAGCATATGTTAAGGACCAAGTGATTAAATTTTAGAATGTTTTCCATGGTCATCTTCTCTCTCACTGTCTGTCTTTTCTCCCTCTCAATTCATCTTTCCAATGTTCTTTTATTTTATTTTTGGTATCATGCTTTTTTTTTCTCCTAGATTTTATTATAGTTGGGCTGCTCTTAGCAATTGTGGGGCCTGGACCAAGAGTACAAATGGAGGCCTGCCTTGTTATATTTCTAAATATTTAGAAATTACAAGCCAAAATGAATGTCAAACGGTTAAATAAAACATGTGCTTCCTCTTACCTTGACATTTACCTTCATAACAACCTTGGAGGCCAAGTTTGAATTTAGAATTCTCATACTCCTTGGACTATGGAAGCTTAGAGAAAGGCTGCCCACCCCCAACCTCAGGCTGAGGCCCGCCATCCCATTCTTCTCACCCCCAGCTCCATCCCACACCAGGAGGCACCTCATGTGCACAGCTAAGGACACCCCGGCCCACAAATCCAGGCTTCACCCCACTACACTGCCATCCCCCACAGCAGCTTGACCTTGGCCATCCCTCAGGCCTTGGGATGAGTACCACTCCGGTGGCAAGATCCACCCTTGAGCGGGTGGAACCAGGGAAGAGGCCAGTGTAAGTCCTGGGAATGGGCGTGGGCCATTTGAGCAGGCAGTTTTAGAGTCCGGGTACCCCAAATTGTGGTCTAATAGGGAGGAGGAACACAGGACGAGTCTTGGGGGGAAGTAGGCCTGGAGGGGGACCAGGGCAGGAGCCCTGTTGGCCAGGTCCAGGGGCAGGACTGATTGTCCTGATAAATTGTCTTAATTGATTTCCTGATATTCATCCACCCTGAAATAAACCCTGCTTAGTCATGGTTTTTATATACTGCTGGATTCCATTTGCTAATGTTCCACATAGGAATTTTCCATCCGTATTCCTAAGCGACATTAATCTCTAATCTTTATTTGTGGCAACATTGCAAGTTTTGATATATCAGGGTGATGCCAGTTTTGTAAATTGAGTTGGGAAGCTTTCCACTTTTTCTATGTTCTATAACTGTTATTTCATTCCTTTTCATCTCCGAGGCATTTATAAAAACATTCTCACTGTAAAAACTTCAAATCATACAGAAAAAGCAAATATTTTCCTTGACTCTCCCTTCAAATCTTAATCCCCTGCCTAGAAACGACCACATTATCCATTTGCTGTGTATTCATTTCCATCCATACATGTGCATGTATATTTATCATTTTCTACTTTCCTTTTTTACACAACTGGGATTAAATTCTACTTACAGAATGGTAAGGTTTTGTAGCTTCCATATTTTTTGTGTTGGTTTGGTTTTACTTAGCAAACGTATGTCGTGGAGAACTCACCATGTCAGTCAGTGCACACCGAACTATCTCATCCTATTTAAATGCTACATGATAGTCCATAGTATGGACATTTTTATTTAAAATGATTTCCCATTTGAGGGACATGTAAGTGGGTTCAAAATTTTCTTCGTTACTATGCTAAGTTACACATTGTTTCATAGCACTTATTACCTTCTGATTTTATCCTTTTTAGACATTTGTTTGTTGGAATGTTCCTTTGTTTCTTGTCTGTCTGCCAGCACTAGAACTTCAACTTCCTCGAAGAGAAACCTTTTGCTGCCCTTTTCCTCCTGTGCCTACAACTGTGCCTGGTACACAGTAGTCACTCAATGGATATTCACTGAATAGATAAGTGAGTGAAAGATCATCGTTGTGAATAGTTCTTCGGATGTGCATGCTATTAGGTACCCAGAAGTGGAGCTCTCAGTCAAAAGGCACAGGCATTTGAAATGTCAACAGATATGGTCAAATTGACCTCCAGTCTAACAATGTACTAATATACTTCCACAAGTGATATAAAGGAGAATTCGCTTCTTCACACTCTTGCCAACATTCATCATTAACAAACAACTTCTTATCCACTTTATGAGTGAAAAATGCATCTTAAGTTGGATACTGCTGCAGTTGACCATGGTTTTATTTCTGGGCCATGTGGAGAGCCTTATTGGTGAATTACTTGTTTCTATTTTTATCCCATTTCCTACCTCGTTACTTATATTTTATTGATTTGTGGGAGATCTTTATTTATTTTGGAAAAATTATCCAATATGTGGCCATAATTTCTCCTAACCTGTTGATTTTGACTTAACTTTATGGTATCATTTTAGTCTGCATCAAATAGTTTATATTTTAGTGAATCAAATTTATTCTTCTTTTCCTTTATGCTTTTTTCAATTTGAATCTTATTATCTATTGCAGCGGTTCTCAACCTGTGGGTCTCGACCCCTTTGGTGGTCGAACGACCCTTTCACAGGGGTCGCCTAAGACCATCCTGCATATCAGATATTTACATTACGATTCATAACAGTAGCAACATTACAGTTATGAAGTAGCAACGAAAATAATTTTATGGTTGGGTCACAACATGAGGAACTGTATTTAAAGGGCCAGAAGGTTGAGAACCACTGATCTATTGACTCATCTCTGTGAATAATGAGAATTTTTTCATAATCGTAAAGAGTACCCTTTCAAATTGATAATCTTTAAATATTTGTTGGATGTTTATTTAAGAGGACAGCAAAAGGCTGTTTTTAAAGTGATAGTGGAACATGGCTTCTTTTATATGCCAAAGAAGGGATTGATCCC
>NW_005871845.1:191764-224770 GCF_000147115.1 Myotis lucifugus | reverse complement strand
GAAATATGGGCTAGGTCTTAGACTGGATATCAGTCGCATTTTGATAGTTAGAGATTTGGCTCCCTGGTCTAAACATTTCAACTAGTAAATTGAACCTCTCGTATTTCTCTCTCAACAACACCATGCCAATCTAAGTCAGTACCTGGTGCTCTGTAAGTTTTTGTCAATTGCTCCCTGCCCTCTCCTCCCTGCCCTCCACTTTCTAGATAATCAGTAGCTGAGAAAAGCCCAGCAGTCGGGGTCAGTGGTTCTCAACGGAAAGATGCACATAGAATCACGTGGGCAGCGTTAGAGCATAGACTCCTGGGCTGTCCCCTACATTTGCTGCAGCAGAATCAGCAGGGGCTCTGAAATGTTTAACTTTCTCCAGGGGGTACTGATGTGCAGCCAGCGCTGAGGACACCCAGGTCTTGATTTTTAACATCTGACCTCATCCTTGAGGAACGGTTAAACCACCCAAAGAATATACAGTCAGCCCGTGTGACTAATTCTGTAGGACACATGATCCAGTTTCTTCAAGTAAGTGTCATGAAAAACAGAGCAGGAGAGTGGGAAGTGTTATAAATGAAAAGACTGGAAGCATGTCAACCACATTCAACGTGTAGACTTTATCTGGGTCCCGGTTTGAACAAACTAAAAATAGCCATTTGAGACAATTAGAGAAAACTGAATACCGGTAATTTTATATTAAGGAATTATTATTAACTTTGTTGGATGCAATGATGGGAGGGGAAGAAACTTTCCTCTACCCTTCTAGGTTTTCCCAGGTGATCTAATCATCAAACAGGCATGAGGCAGATTAGCAAGAGAAAATAACCAGATTTAATGGCATAAGTACATATGGGAACCCCACACGCATGAGAGGCTCAGAGACGGACAGTTAAAGTGAGTTATAGGTGACTTTCTGAGCGAGGGGTGAAGTAAGGCCCTTTGGGGAAGAAGGACAGGAAGGTCATTTGAAGGACGATAAGAAGAGCAGATGTTCAGTAATTAGGTGTTTGCCCTGCCATAGGTTATAAAAGTTATTTCTGGTGCTAACTCTTACCACGGGCAAGGCCCCTAATTTAAATTCTTTAAGGGAGACGTAAAGGTTTCTCATGAGCCCTCAGGGTCTCAATTGCCTTCAGCGCAAAATAATTCACATGCCAAAGTCGCACATCTTGAGGAGGCCTGTTCTGAACCCTTTCATGATATTGCTGTGATGGTTGTGTTAAAAAAAAACAAAGTCTCTATCCTTATCTTTTAGTCCTTACAAGTCAGAGATAAATACTGACGTGTTTAAGGGTGAAATAATATACCTGGAATCTGCTTTTCAATATTTCTGGGGGGGAAACGTGGGAGGAGACAACGAAGCAAGAAGGGTGGAGTGTTGCTAACGGTGGCAACAGGGTGATAGGTACAAGGGGTTCTTTGTACTATTTTTTTCCATTTTTGTATATTGTTTGAAAATTTCACTAAAGAAAACGTTTAAAAAAATGGAGTCTGGCCTTAGTGAAAAGAGAATCATGGTGTACCTGGGAACTGGCTTTTCTAGATTTTGTCTTAGAGACAAAAAAACAACAACCAACCTATTATTGTTTTTCAAACTAGGTTTTCTTGATTTTTAACTTAAGAGTTGTGTGTGTGTTTAATTAAAATGATGAGAGGAAAGGATGCGAACTGTGGAGTTAACCACGCTCTGACTGTAGCGAGGCTGTACCAACAGCACGACACAGTTCCACTGGCGGCAACTTACCCTAAATTCAGGCAAAGTGCCTCAGAGGCCATCAGCAGCCGCCCCTGAAGCCTCCTATCTCCAGTCCAAGTTCCGTTAAGTACCGCCAACAATGAACACACGAGTACAAAACCATTTCTCTGTCCTCTCTCACTTGGCCTATTGGCTCCTCCGGGACTTGCCAATTCCAGTTACAACACCTCTGTTTTCTGATTCAGGCTGCTTCTGTCTTCACTCCCTCGTGCCGCTAACCTCATCTCTGACCCTCGTGTACACTCACATTCCCCTTCCTTTTGATTTTGCTCCAAAGACAATGACAAGTGGAGTGGCAGGGTGGAGGGAGACCTGACTCTCCATGCTACCGATGGTCTGGGTTGGAGACAGGCCCACGGTTCACTCAGCCACCCTCTTTGTTTTTTTTGCTTTTTCTTTCCTTCCTGCTGAGCAGAGAGGGGTTGCTGCTCTCTCTCAGCTGGCTGATGTCACCTCATCTTGGGGCCAAACACTGTTTTATGCGCTTATTAAACGAAGAAGCAAGCTTTGAAGCCCATTCCTTGGCAGCTCATGACAGAGGGCAAGAGGAAACACCACGCTGCCCGTGTCAGAATCCAGGAGCGTGCCAAGGGCATTTCTTGCACCACCTGACGCATCCTCCTCCCAGGGTTTGTCTTGCGGGTTTGGCCCTGGCCTCCTGGGAAAGGACAGCCAGAGTAAGTCCCTTCAGATCTGTCTGGTATGCAAAGCAACGGTGGTGCGTAGGCAGGCGAGCCCTGGAATTGCACTGTGGGATCTTGGCACAGAGGGAGCCCCGGTGGGAGGACCAGCCCCTGTGATTTGGAGCAAATTGGAAGACAGGGACCACCAAAGCCCCGTCGTGCCCGCTGTGCTGTCCCTGAGGCTGGTGTCTAGACACCTTGTGGGAGGCTGGCCGCCCTCCCTGCCCTTGTCATCGGAGGTTTAGCTGCTCCTGTGAACACCCCCAAGCTTGTGCCTGCCACTCAAGAGTTGGTCTAACACTGCCCCACCTGACCTTGCTTTAGGTTAGCTGAACAGCGCCCCCTGTGGCGTGTGGGCGGAGCGCAGGAGAAGAGCTGAACTGGAGATGTAAACCTCCCAAATCCTTTTTTTTTTTTTTTACGGGGTGGGGGTGGAGGTGTGTGTGTGTGTGTCATACTACAGTCCTTTCCTTTATTATTTTATTTATGAAATAGATTTGACATGCAACACTGTATACATTTAAGGTGTGCAATGTGCTATACATTGCATATTGTAATATGATTACTTAGCAGCTTATCACATGACAGGACTGGAGTTGAATATTGTGGTCCGTGTTCATTATACTGTGCTTATTTCCTACTTGCTGCAAGTTTAAACAGCATCGATCTGATGCTCACCCCATCTCTTGGTAAACATTATTTTTTCCTGTTTTTTTACAAGTTTGACTTTTTTAAGATTCCATATGTAAGTGATATCATACAATACTTGTCTTTCTCGTCTGACTGATTTCACTTAACACAATGTGCTCAGCCCTCACCCATGTTGTCACAAATGGCAGGGTATCCTCCTTTCTCGTGGCTGAATTCTATCTATCTATCTATCTATCTATCTATCTATCTATCAATCATCTATCTATCTATCTATCTATCTATTATCTATCTATCATATATCTATATCTACTAGTATATCTATACCTATATCTATATCTATTATATCTATATCTATATATCTATATTTATATATAGATATTGATATAGATGATATCGATATAGATTTAGATATCTCCATCCATGTTCAGGGCTCCTTGATGTGGCAGGTGATAAGCCTTGGAAATATATATATATATTTTATATAAGACCGTCTTCATTGTGGACCAAGCAGCCATTGCTACCAAGGAGCCATCAGACAAAACAGTTCTTCAGAGGAGCCCCATAAAGGCAGTCAGTCACACGAAGTAGCCTCACAGAGCAGCCCGGCAAACACAGGGGCCATTGCTAACAAAGCAGCCCGGCCCAGTGGCCGGCCCCTGGCTGCTCAGTGACACATCTTTATTCCAACTCAGACAAGGGAGCCTTGGAGTCTTGATGGCCGCGGGCTGGAGGTAGAAGGTGAGGCCCTGACAGTGACGTTTGGGGATCACCCTGTGCAGTCGGGTCTGCTGGGAGGTCCAGGACTGGCTTCCTGTGCTGCCATGTTGCTGCCTCAGGCCCCGGGCCGGCCCCCCTCACCCCCTCTGCAGCTCTCGCTTGACCAGGCCAGGTGGGGAGCGCCAGCCGCCAACATTCTGCCAAGACGGTCCCTGTCCCAGGAGCAGGGGATCCCACCTGCTGTGACTCCACCCGCTCTGAGCCCTGCCCAGCCTCAGGGGTCATCTGCACCCGGCAGCCCTGAGGTGTGCAGGGAAGAAGGGGACCCGGCCAGGGGACAAAGGAGGAATGTGGGCAGAGGGGGCCCCGCCGGAGGAGGCCGGCATTGGAAAGACTCCGGGGACAATACAGGGACAAGGGGCAGGGGGTGGGAGGGGCGGGGATCAAGGAAGGGAATTGACAGCCAGCAGATCTCTTCCCCCACATTCCTCCTGGGATTGTTTTCATTCCCTGGTTAGAGAAGAATAGCAATTAGCAAATTCAGTAAAAAGAGCCAGATATGGAGACTGTTTGTGCCTTTGGGGGCCAACAGGCATTAGTGAAGGAATGCGACCAGAACTATATATAACCCCGCTCGCGGCCCACCCACCTGTCCAGCGTGAGCCCGGTCTGTTTGTTCTGCGCTGGTATGTAGCTCACTGCACTCTGGGAGCTCACCATCTGGGCCCGGCCGCGCCGCCAGTAGCGCGCAGTGACCATATATGGCAAAATGACATATGTGATAAAAAGAAGCCAAATTCTCCGGTTGCGTCAGCCCCCGGAGCAGGCAACCAGCCGGGGTCGAAACCCCTCGCAGCCCGACTCTCTTCCTCCCACCCCCACCCCTTCGCTCCGAAACCAAAGGCGCTCAGCGATTGGCTGGGGGAGCAGGACGGGGCGGGAGCTCAGGTCCAGACTGACTTGAAAGTTTGGGATGGGGGAGCTGAGGAGCGAGGGTCAGAGCTGCGAGTGTGTCTGAACGCGGCCTTAAACCTGGAAGACTGTAAGTTAAGAGAGCAGCCTGGTGTGGTGCCAGTGTGATGTGGACAGTGGGGTAGGGGCGCAGTCCACCCCACTTCCAAGAATAAAGTGGAGCCCACGCTCCCCAACATACCTGCAATTCCTTCCAGCCTTCCTGACCAGGAGAAAAGATTCAGTGTAGATTGCTCAGCTGGAGGTGGGGGGTGACATATTATTATATATATCCTCTCCCCAATTTTTCTCTCTTCCCCTCGGCCCCTGCCCCAGCAGCCAGACCCCATGGCTGCATCCATCTCCTTCAGACGTTCCCACTCCAGGCCAGGCGCTGGGCCGGAGGCTGGGGGAGGTGACTGCACAGGCAAGATCCTGGCCCTCAAGCAACTGCCTGGGGGAGGGGGAGGGACAGACCAGGCAGTGGCATTGCTGTCGGGGGTGGGGGGGGGTGGGGGGGGTATCCAGCCCAGACATGGGGCTAAGGTGGCTCTGGGAGGAGGGACACTGGAGCCAGGCTTCAAGGACAAGCAGTAGTTTGCCTAATAATGGATGGGGATTAGGCACAGCCACCGCAGGCTGCGGAGAGAGAGGGTGGGTTCCATGTTGATGTGGTGAGACCTGAGCCTGGGATGTAGGCAGCGGCCACAGCAGCGAGGCCTTTCCCAAGAGGTGCCAAGTGGTCTGGACCTCTGCCTACATGCCCCGCCTTCTGTCACATCTGAGCCCACTAACCCTGAGCAGATGCCAGGCCTGGCCCACGCCCCAGCATCCTTGGTGCACACAGAAACAGATACAATCTCTCTCTCTCTCTCTCTCTCTCTCTCTCTCTCTCTCTCTCTCTCTCTCATACCTGGTACATGCTCATGCCCACCCATTGCCACATCACATATGCAAGCAGCTTTAGCAAAAGGGAAGAACAGAAGAGCAATGACGAACGAATGAGAACCGGGGAGAGAAGGTAGGCCTGGTGAAGGCACCTTGCCAGGAAGCGGTGGGCGCTGGGAGTGAAAGTGTGTGGGAGGGAGAGCCAGGAGTTGTTCTTGGAAGGGGAGAGACATTCTAGCATGTTCTGGGCTCCTCTTCTGGGGAAAGAACAGACTGGGATGGAGATAGCTGGTCAGCAGAGGGGGGTGGGGTGCGGGTGGGCCAGCATAGGTTTTCTAGCCCAGCCTCCCCCAACTGACAGCTCTGCTCAGCATGTGTTGTGTGCCTGTGTCTTTGCAGGGGGTCAACAGCCCCTCTCACACTCTCTTCCCCGCCTATGGGAACTGCGGGCCCTGTAGCTCCACTTCTCTGAGCTGACCACTGGCTGCAGGGGGTCCCTGAGAAAGTGCTCTGCTGTGATCCACCAGGGAACTAGGGTCTGGAGGTCTTATCTGGCTTTCTCCCCTCCAGGGTGCATATATTGACCAGCTGTGTCCCCCGACATCTTGGAATCTGAGGGTCTGTCCTGAAGGGTATGCCTTCAGAGAGCTGTCTACTGAGCATTCAGAGGGAAGGATAGACTTTAGGACTGAGTTTAGTCATTGCTTCCACCAGGGCTCCCCAGGGCAAGCCAGATACCCTCCTGTGTGCTTACCTGGACGTCAGAATGCAGCGGGATATGTCCAGGGGGAGCAAAGAGCCGCAAAGTATAATGTCTCTCCTGACCTAGCCTGAAAGTCACACATCGTCCCTTTCACTGTATTCTGTTTATCTCACAGACTAACGCATGTAGGAGCCTGCAATGGGCATGAATACCAGGAAGTGAGGATCTTTAAGAGCCATCTTGGAGGAGGCTGGTTGCCATAGTTACTAAATTTGGGGTTATTTATGATGCCGCCGTAGGTAGCCAATACACTGTGGATACACTGTGGATGCCCTTGAAAGAGTACTTGGGCTCAGGATGACAGGCAGATAAGGTTGAGTAGGACTTGACTCTATATTCTCTTTGTTAGACAGGATTCTTTATGTCTCTATATTTGACAGGGTGTTTTTTTCCCCCATGATGCGAGTAAAAATTCATTTCAAACTAAAGTGTAGAAAGAAATTTATTGACTCGCATAACAGAAGAGCCCAGGAATAGCGCTGGTTTCAAGAGTAGCTGAAATGAAGATTTCGTGAGAAAGTACATGAGTAATTGTCAAGTGGGAGGCATGGACAAGTTAGAGGTGCTTGGAGGAGGAAGAGATCAGTAGAAGTGAGAAGAATGGGTCACGCAGACTCGCTGTACTCTGCTCGTCATTATTATCTATGTTTGCAAATGTCTACAACAAAAAGTAAAAACAGCAACAAAAACCCAGAGCGGACACACTTCCTAGGAGGGGTCACGTTGTTGGCCTGTCTCTCTTCACACATGTGTAGTGTCAACCACACTCACGTGCACATCAAATACCCTCAAGACACAGAGTGAGCCCCAGCCGGTGTGGCTCAGTGGATAGAGCATCGGCCTGTGGACTGAAGGGTCCCAAGTTGGATTCTGGTCAAGGGCACATGCCTGGGTTGCAGGTTCAATACACAGTAGGGGGCATGCAGGAGGCAGCCGATCAATGATTCTCTCTCATTGATGTTTCTGTCTCTCCCTCTCCCTTCTTCTTTGAAATCAATAAAAATACATATTAAAAAAAAAAGACAGAGTGATTCTCTGCATCAAGTTGCTCCCGATGCACATCTGGACACCCCCCAAAGTCCCCAAGACCTTCTAGACGACAAGCCCTACCCAACAGCCCCCTTCCTAGTATGGAAAGTTCACTTTGCCGTGACTCCCATGTCTGTTGCATCTCTTTGCTGCTATTCAATAATCAGTCCAAATTGAGGCACCTGCTCTGCCAAAGAGGTTGAGCTACTTGCCTCCTTTGGAAGCAGGAATAAATTCTGACGACGAGTTCAGTCACTCATTGGCTAGAAGCTTCCTGGGAGGGAGTAGCCATCGTGTGGACACTGAGGCTGATCAGAAGGCATGGCTGTTGGGGGCTGTCAAGCAACTACATTTCTCGTCTCTTTTTTAAAAAATTTTTTTTAATTCTTTATTGTTTAAAGTATTACGTATGTCTCCTTCCCCCCCCCCCCCATTGACCTCTCCCCGGCCGCTCCTGCCCCCCAGCACATGCCCTCACCCCCCTACTGAGTATGTCCATTGGTTATGCTTATAAGCGTGCATACAACCCCTCACCCCCACACCCTCATGCCCTGCTCCCCTGCCTTCCATTTGAGGTTGGATGATCTGTTTGATGCTTCTATGTCTCTCCAGCGTCTCTTGAAGGGACTTGTGAGTAGTCCCCTCCGTGGCCACACAGCACCTCCCCAAACTTGATCACTTTCCTTTGGTACATATTGTCCCGGAACGATGTCCCTTCCCTTTGGAGAAGTCACCTTAGTTGTGACTACACCACCCATGAGCATCATTTTTGTTTCAGGTCCGTTCCTCCTTGAAAAACAAAAACAATGGACTTGCTCACCATTGTGTCTCCCATGCCCAGCAGTGTGATCGCTCTGAGTTGAGTTTGGGGGGCTATGTCCCTGGATTTCAACAAGAGCTTGTTAGAGAAATGAAAGAATGAACAAGTAACTAATAGCTCGTTCCGTCTCCCAGAATCCCCTCGTCATGACTGGCTACCTGGGGGCTGTTGCTGACCCTGTCCAATCAGCTATGTTTGGGAGGGGCGTTGGGTGGTACAAATCTGGATGCAACAATGAATATTTCTAGAATGGGCATCTCTGAGCCATAAATCTTTGTGTCCCTTCCTTGTAAAGGGTTGGCACTCCTTCCCCTGACTTACTCTAGAGCAGTGGTTCTCAACCTTCCTAATGACGCGACCCTTTAATACAGTTTTTTATGTTGTGGTGACCCCCAACCATAAAATTATTTTCGTTGCTACTTCATAACTGTAATTTTGCTACTGTTATGAATCATAATGTAAATATCTGATATGCAGGATGTATTTTCATTGTTACAAATTGAACATAATGAAAGCATAGTGATTAATCACAAAAACAATATGTAATTATATTATGTATTTTCCGATGGTCTTAGGCGACCCCTGTGAAAGGGTCGTTCGACCCCCAAAGGGGTCGCGACCCACAGGTTGAGAACCGCTGCTCTAGAGCCTGGTTCCAGCTGTGAGGAGCAGCACAAATGTTGGTGAGTCCCCCACCTCCTGAATGAGTTGTCCCCAGGAGGTAGCCACCGGGCCCTTCTGCGTGAGGTATTTGTATATACAAAAACCCTCACCCTCCTCTCTCCTTCCCCAGAAGCCTGCCCTTTGCTCCATTTCCCCGGAGGTGCTGCAGCTGGGACAAAGGCAGCGTCTCAGGGCCAGTAACTCCATTCTGGAGTTGACTAACATGGGATGAAAAGGTAGCCTATGATAGGAACATGGGCTCTAGAGTCAGATCACAGCCCCTTCACTTCCAAGCTGCAGGACTCCAGGCAAGCTTGAGCCTCACTTTTGCATCTGTAAAATGGAAACAGCGAAATGGCAAAAACAAAGGCCGTTGTGAAGGGGAAACGGAGTCTGTAGTCACGGTTCTGACTCGGAGGTGCCTTAGCCCGGTAAAGGCTCTGAGAAATCCTGCAGCGAAGAGACCCCCAGCTTATTGGACAACAGGTTAGCAAACCCAAGTGTGCATGGGACCCCAGGGTTCCACAGAAAGCGTTTCCGGAAACACTGCTCTAAGGTTTTAGCCTTTTACTTTTAGGAGACTGAGGACCTTTACAACGACCACCAATGAGATCCAGGTGGGCTTGGCCTCCGGTGTGATCATGCTGAGTTGAGTTTGGGGGGTTATGTCTCTGGATTTCACAGGGGGTTACTGAAACTCTCTAGTGCAGTGGTTTTCAACCCGTGGGTCGCGACCCCTTTGGGGGTCGAACGACCCTTTCACGGGGGGTTGCCTAAGACCAGTGGTTCTCAACCTTCTGGCCCTTTAAATACAGTTCCTCATGTTGTGACCCAACCATAAAATTATTTTCGTTGCTACTTCATAACTGTAATGTTGCTACTGTTATGAATCATAATGTAAATATCTGATATGCAGGATGGTCTTAGGCGACCCCTGTGAAAGGGTCGTTCGACCGCCAAAGGGGTCGTGACCCACAGGTTGAGAACCGCTGCCTAAGACCATCGGAAAACACATATATAGTTACATATTGTTTTTGTGATTAATCACTATGCTTTAATTATGTTCAATTAGTAACAATGAAATTGGGGGTCACCACAACATGAGGAACTGTATGAAAGGGTCTCGGCATTAGGAAGGTTGAGAACCACTGCTCTAGTGCATTCCATGACTGTGCTTGTCGGGGATGTTGTGATGCCATCAGCGATGCCCCTCTCTTTAATACTGAAGGGACCTCTTCTCTGGCAAAAACCGGTCGTGGTCATAGAGGCTTGGGGAGCACCCTAAGGTTTGGGGCCCTCTTATTCCACTATTGATAGATGGGAAAACAGGCTCAGCTAGAAAGTCAGGTGACTTGCCCAGAGGCGCACAGAAGTGAGGGGCAGGGCCCAGGACTCAGAACCAGCTGTCTGCTGCGCACTGATGGCCGATGCTGGGCCCGGAGGGAAGTGACATCTCCTTGGTTAGAAGTGGGCATGTAAAGGACCCCTCGGTGGGGACTGGGAGGCCCCGTGGCTCCTCGCTCCTTCTCCCAGCTTGGATGATGTGGAAGGAGGTGAGGGGAAGGCTTATGGCCGAAGGTCAGGGGTTAATAGGCCTGAGCCCAGATGGCAGGCAGCTGGGCCGAGGCACAAACCAAGCACTGCTTCCTCCCCTTTCTGGTGATTTCAGGGATGAGAAGGCAGGGAGGGAACTTGCAACAGATGGAAGGGGGACCAGAGGAATTTGGAAGGAGCCCAAGGGGCCCAGCTCTTAGAAAATGAGGGGAAACATGTTCTGCTCCGAGAGAACGTTATTTACAAGAGGAGAGCTGGGCAGACGGGTGGGCTCTGGCTTACATTTTTTGGCCATGACCAATCATACCAAGTCATGTTTCTAAGACAACTAGAGAACCAAATAGGAACAACATTAATGGTGATAAGAGGTGGCTGTTGCAGACTGGGCCAAGCCAGACAAGTTGAGCTCAAAGATCAGAAGTTTTGAGGCCAGTTCTAAATTTAGAGTCCAATTTCTGAGGGAGCCAAAATGAGCTCTCCCTGCATGAAGTGTGTCAGAAGAATAGAGATACAAATCCCAAAGAGCAGCTAGCACAGAGGGGGGTGGGGAGCCCCTTTCAGCCAGAGATGCTAAGAATGAGATCAACCAGGCTCTTTATAAAAAAATAAAATAAAATAAAAGAACTCAGTGTCTCTTTAAACTAAGAGCTTTGAAAGAACTGCGTATCACACCCCCTCTTCTCTCTTCCCTCAGAAAAACCCTCAAAGCAACTCAGGGTGTATGGGGAGGTGGCAAAATTCAAGTCTCCATTTCCTCGTTCAAATCCAGCCCCCATCTAACTCCGAGGACCCAGCTCTTCACAGAGGGGAGAGAGCAGGTCATCCACGAGGGAAGACCTTTTCTGTTGGGTCAAACCACCTCTCATTGGACAATTCACAGGATTGAACTGACATGACACCCAGGCCATGCTGATGCCAATGTGCCCCACAGAAAGGTCAGCGGAGCCAACTCTTCCAGTTCCCACGAATGCTCCCATTGTTCATGAATGGACCAGGGGTCCAAGGACCTGGGCTCCTGGGCTCCACCCTCCACTTATTCGTTGGCCCATTGACCTCTTTCCTTTGCCATCTGCTTTGCTAAGAGACCCTGGAGCATTTACCTCTGGAGACACAATGTCCTCATCTGCAAAATGCCAACTTGTCAAGTTGTGTCAAATCCACCCCTGAAATGTGTCCTGCGTTCACACCCATCCTCTGTTCCCACATGCAGTGTCTAGGCCAGGTCTCCAGCACTCCTGTGAGTCTCCTCACTTACTGGGCTGCCTCCATTCATCCAGCACACACAGGGCTCCCTTCATCTCCCTGGCCAAGCCACTCTCCTGCTCCAAACCTCTGCATAGCTTCCCATCGCCCTCAGAATCAAGCCCACACAGCTTAGCCTGCTGTTCCGAGTCATCCCCTGTGACTAAAGGTGGCCCCAGCCTACCTTTTTTTTGGGTCTCATTCTTATATACGTAGTTCTTCCTGCAAAGTGAACAATCACACTCCAGGTCACAACGCTGGGCCCTCACTCACATGCATCGTTTCATCTGAAATGTCCTGCTCTACATTTCTGCATGTCTGGCCTTTACCTTACTGACCCCCTACCCAAAGCCTAATTATTAGCTGTATGACCTTGTCTGAGTAAGATCGCTTCCAAAGATGACCACAGCAGTTTCTTCCGTTCTGCATGTCCTTTGCAAGGTGACTTTGCCACGCCTCCCATGACAATTTCCCTTCCACTGGAACCTGGGCTGGCTCTGTGACATCCGGTGACCGATTGAATGGTGTACTTGATGGTGTCGCTTGCAGTTTCTGTGTTTGCACTCTGGGAAGAGAGCTGCTATGGAAAGAAGTCCCAGTTATCCTGCTGAAGAGAGAGAGGTCACATGAAGGGCAACCAAAGTGCCGGCTGACAGCCAACCCTGAGGCCCTAGACATGTGCAAGGCCATCTTGATCCTCCAGCTCCAGCCAAAAGCCCAGCTAACGCTGTGGAGCAGAGATGAGCAGTCCCTGCTGAGCCCTGCCTGAATTCCTGACCCACCAAATTGTAACAAAATAAAATGATGGCTGTTTTAAGCCACTCATTTTGGGGTGGATTGCTAAGCAGCAATGGCTAAATGAACCCGTCTCCCCCTACAAAATGGGAATATCAGTGGTTTCCTGCCTCAGAAGGGCTGGGAGGACGAAAGAAGTCAATCTATGGAGAGCACTTAGAACGGCATCAGCATGTTAGAAGCACTCAATAAACGCTAGCTCCTCATAACTTGAAATCGCTTTGTTTAATATTTCTTATTCATCTCCAACCCCTTCCCCCAATAGCGCGAGGCATATCGTAGATACCCAGTAAACACAGTTGAATGTCAAAGGTCCCCTCCTTCACTGAGACCTCTGATTCCCTTCCAGCAGAGGGCGGTAACTCTCCCTCCCCTGGCCCCATGGCACTTCCCCTCCTCATGGAGATTCCGTCAGCCCTGAGCTCTGGTTGGTAGTCTCCTTTGTAGAATGTGAGCTCTTTGAAGGCAATGACCTTGCCCATGGTACGTGGGCAATACGCGTTTGTTGAATGAATAAATGAATGAACTAATGAAAATAGGAACAATGCCGCCTGCCCTATCAGGCTACTAACCAGGCTTATTGCACAGGAGTCCCCCCTTATCTGAGGCTCCATTCTCTGTGGTTGCTGTGGTCACCTGCAGTCTGAAAATATTAAATGGAAAATTTCAGAAATAAAACAACTCATAAGTTTTCATGAGTAGTGTAAGGAAATCTCTTGCCATCCAGCTTCATCTCAAACCCCCATGCTGGATATGCTCCCCACAGATTGTCCCTTAGTAGCCTCTTGGTTGGGTGGGAGGGGAGAGAGAGAGAGAGAGAGAGAGAGAGAGAGAGAGAGAGAGAGAGAGAGAGAAAGAGTGAGCCAACATTCACAAACTTTTATTATAGTATATTGTTATAATTGTTTTATTTTATCATTAGTTATTGTTGTTAATCTCTTACAGGGCCTAATTTATAAGTTAAAGTTTGTCATAGGTGTGTATGCATGAAAAGCATAGCATATACAGGGATTCAGGCATTCACAGGGGTCTTGGAACCTATCCCCTGTGGTTCAGGGAAGGCAACTATAATTGCAAAGGAGATTAAAAAAGGTACTCAGGCACCTCGTGCTTCCTCTGCAGGAGTGTATTTAGCTCCGATTCTCCTGCTTCGGTGTCTTCTGGTCCCATCTGGGTGACCTTTACCCTTTAGGGCAGGAGAGAATGGAACATGGGGCTCCTAGAGGAAGCCCCCCTATTTCCTGATTTAAGAGCTGGCTGACCTCGCAGGCATGGCAGTACAGGGTGTGATGTCACAGATCAAGTCCGTTTCTATTGTTGACAGATGCCTGAAGTTCCATCAGTACGTAAAAAAGAGCTGATTCCTAAGCCATAATTCAATCAGATATCAGTTTAACAAATCTAAGACTTGCATGGTCTAAAGAGGCAATAAAATATGAAAGAATGCAGGATCCCATCTGGTTCAAAGATCTTTAGCTTTAGGTAGAAATGACTAATCATAAAAACCAAAAACATGCAACATCGGACCAGGCAGTAGAGTTTCCTGCGTGGGGGTGTGACTTATAACTTAGATCTAGGCTTCCTAGGCTACTTCCTTTGAGTTATGGGGTCACCGACACAGCAACGATAAACAGGGCAGAGCAGATGTTCTAGAATCTCAAGAGTCAAGAAGGCGACCCTCAAACCGGTGTGAGGCGAATATTACAGTTTTCTTGGCGAGTGAGCATCTTTAAAGATTTAAAATTAAGTATAGAAAGCTTAAGGAAATCCAAATCATGGCATTAATGCTTCTATGTAAAAGAATCTGTGTGCATTTGGTATTCAGGCATTTATAACTCAATATGATTTGGCCTACTTAGAGTAAAAATCTTGAAATTCCAGTATAAAATTAGTAAGTATGACTTGGTTGAGATTCATAATTTTAACCAAAAATCTTCTCAAATGTATATCTAGTTTTGGAACATTTAGGAGAACTCAATGTTCAGTATAGTTGTAAGTTTAATTTATTGGGTGAATAATTTAAATTTAAGTATTTGGAAAGGTTTTGTTTATTAAGTCAGACCACTAAAGTACATAAGCAAACTGAACACAATGAATGCTTAAAAGCAATTGAAAATTTTTAAGAGAATTTACCTTTGGAACTGGAATCAAACATTCAAAATCCTTTTAAAAGGGTTGTTAAAATATGTTGAACACAAATAGAGTAAGATTTGTAAGCTGAAGCTTAAGGAGGAACTTGGGTTTTTGAATAGTAATTTCAATAAATAAAATATGAATTTTAAAAGTCATGCCCTAGCTGGTTTGGCTCAGTGGATAGAGCATCAGCCTGCAGACTAAAGGGTCCCGGTTCGACTCTGATCAAGGGCACATGCCCAAGTTGCGGGCTCGCTCCCCAGCAGGGGGCATGCAGGAGGCAGCCGATCAATGATTCTCTCTTATCATTGATGTTTCTATCTCTCTCTCCCTCTCCCTTCTTCTCTGAAATTAATAAAAATATATTTAAGAAAAAATCAGGTAACCTCTGAACCATCCTTGTCTAGCAAATGAGTTTGATGGTAACACCTGCCTCATAGGATTGTTGAGATGATTAAATAAATACAGGGTTTAAAGTGTTTGGCACTGTAACTGTCACATGGTAAGCATTCAATACAACACGCCTGTTTCCTAAAAGAGAGTATAAAAATGTTTAGACCAGTGGTGTGGCTCAGTGGTTGAGCATTGACCTATGAACCAGGAGGTCACGGTTCAATTCCCAGTCAGGGCACATGTCTAGGTTGTAGGCTCTATACCCAGTAGAGTGGGTGCAGGAGGCAGCTGATCAATGATTCTCTCTCATTACTGATGTTTCTATCTCCCTCTCCCTTCCTCTCTGAAATCAATAAAAATATATTTTAAAAAAATGTTCTGAGATAAGAGGATGTTCTGAGACAGGATGTGACACAGGACACAGGTAATCCTGGTGGCTGAGTCAATATATCCACCCCACACCGTGACCCCTTAGTCCCTCTCTGGCTAGCAAGGTTCACCCTCATCTTGTCTGGGCCTCCCCAAAATGTGTAGACTTCTTCAGGAGTGCTGTTCAGTGCATTATCTTACACCACCCAATGTCTCCTTTGCCAGTCCCCATGGTGGACATTTCTCCCACTTCACTCGTTCATTCACTCATTCATCCACCCTACAAACATCCATTGATGTTTTACCAGGCATTGTTCTAGGCAGTGGGGGTACTATAGTGAACGCAGATGACAACCCTGCCCTACATTCTAATAAGGGAGACAGACCTTACACAAAACCAACGAGGAAATTATGCAGTATGCTAGAAGAAGATACATCTCTAAAGCAGAATCTGCAGGACAAGGGAAGGGAGTGTCAGGGGTGGGGTCTGTCACTTTAGAATGGGTAGCCATGGTAGACCCCCCTGAGGAGGAGACAGCTGAGCCATTGAGCCAAGTCCTTAAGGAGGTGAGAGTGAATTCTGTCCACGGCAGAGCAAGTACAAAGGCCAAGAGGTTGGGAGTGTGCCCCGAGAATCAGAGGAGCTGGAGAGGCTGGAGAGGAGTGTGCAAGGGGGAGGGGGGGGAGGAAATGAGGTCAGAGAGGTGCCAGGGGCAGGGGTGGAGCTGATCACAGAGGCCCTCATGGCTTCGGTGAGAACGTTGGCTTTTACTCTGAATGAAGTGGGGAGCCACTGGGATATTCTGGGAACGATGAGAGAAATGTATAAACTGTATGTTAGGTATTATTTAATCAATACTCAAACTCAGGAGCATGATAATTCCTAACAAATTGAAAGAAAACTTTGGGGTGCCGTTGTTCTTAGAAGAAAAAAGCTAAAATATTTAGAGCTGAAGCATCACGTCTGCAACTTTTCAAATGTTAGGCAGGAAAAGTAAAAAATAGAGCTATTCATAGTAGTTACCTATCACTGAGTAATACATTACCTCAAATTTAGGGGCATAAAACAAGATCACACACATTATATGAGGGATTCTGAGATTACCACTGTTCATTTTTCACTTCTTTACTGTCTTTTAAAACATTAATTTAGTCTGTAATGTTAATTGAGCTCCAATCATGTTCAAGCTACAGCATTCAGAATTGTAGAGATCCAAAGAAGATCAACATAGGTCCTTCCATTAAAAAATATAGACTTTATTTATTTTATTCAACAAACACATAATGAGCACCTACTATGTACCAGGCATTGCTCTGAACAACAAGGACACATCTCGGAGTAATATAGAAACAATTTCTGCTTTCATTGAGCTTAAATTATAGTGGAGCTAGTTAACAATCCTATCCTATATAATAAAAGGCTAATATGCTAATTGTCCCCACTGACTGGGAGTTAGACGTGCACTGACCACCAGGGGGCTGCAGTGAAGGCATTGCCAGCCCCAATGGGCCCCGAGGGTGCGAAGGGAGGCCCCGGCCAGCAGCCAGCAGCCGCTAGGGATCCTATCCATGCACAAATTTTGTGCACTGGGCCTCTAGTAAACAAATAAGAAGATTAAGTAGTAACAGGTGCTGTAAAAAAAATGTATGCAATTCATCTTCAGCATTTTAAGATCTAAATACAAGCAGGAGTTAAAGAGTGCATAAATAACTGAGATTAAGATTGGGGAAACTAGAAAGCCCAGGTATCCAAGAATGCTAAGTAGCCTGGCTGGGTGGCTGGGTTGGTTGGAGTGGCATCCGTACACCCAAAAGGTTGGGGTACCAAGAATGCTAAGTAGTCTGGCTGGGGTCTATACAGCAGGCAACCGATCCATGTTTCTCTCTCATATTGAAGTTTCTCTCTCTCTCTCTCTCTCTCTCTCTCTCTCTCTCTCAAATCAATAAAAACATATCCTTGGGTGAGGATTAAAAAATAATAATGTGAACCTAGGAAACACAGAGGGCAAAAGTTTTCAAACTGGATTCTGGAGTCCAGGCTTCCTGACGTGTCCCAGGAGCGGCCTGTTGGGGGAGGGAGCTCTGTGGAGCCTCACCACGCAGCTCACCGCAGCCCTGGATCTGTTTCACACACTGTTCCTCCGCAAAGCCCAGGTTTGCACGGGCCACTGCACAGCTCCAGATTGTCGGCCAAATGTGTGAAAGACTTTGAAGCAGGCAAACATTTTACTGCTTCCTTTCAGTGGCGGTGTCTCCAGAGGACTCATCTAGGCTTATCTGATTCGACAGGGCTTTGCACCTTTCTCTTCTTTTCCTTTTTTCTTTACCGTTTGCAGTTCCTTAGAGACAGAAGTTAACTGACGGAGGTGATGCAAATGATTTCTGTTCAGAGACTTGCAAATGAATTCTGCACAGGGAAGATGCGATTGGCTCCTGCCCTCCGCAGAGATCATTTCTGCATCGATTAGCAAGTTAACTTCATTCCTGATGGTCTCTGTTTTGTGCCTGTTCTTTGGATTCTCATTTGAACTGGGTTTTATGTCATACCGGTTCTCGCAATTGATGAGTTCCATACAATCTTTAAGACGTGCCCATTCTGTATTTATATGGCAGTCATAACCTTCCTTTAAGATACTATCCTGTAGCAAGATAGACTCCACTCTGGCCTCTGGCCTTTCTATTTTTTTAAATCCTCACACCAGGAATGAGGATATTTTTCCCATTGATTTTTAGAGACAGTACCAGGGGCGGGGCAGAGACACATTGATTGATTGCCTCCCACGTGCCCCAACCAGGGCCAGGGATTGAACCTACAACTGAGGTACGTGCCCTTGACTGGGAATCGAATCCCCAACCCTTTGGTTCACTGGCTGGTGCTCTAACCACTGAGAAAACCAGCCAGGGCCAGAGCCATCTTTTCCAAGGGCAAATCTGACCATACTCCTCCCTGGCTTGCAACTGACATGCTGTGTAGACAGACGGCTGACAGCCTTGCAGATCTGGCTTAAGGCAACTGCGGGCCACCATCCTGAGTCTGACACCTTGCTCTGCTGCAAACAGTGGGACAGCCCCAAGGAAGGCGCTCCGTGGAGGGGCAAAGCCACGCCTGCGCCTGCCTGATTAAGCCCAATTTTACCAGCGGCTCTCAGAGACTTACCTTTCTAGCACAGGACAGAGAAAGTTTTCGAGTTTTGCTTTGTTTTATTTTTCAGATTGAAAAGATCCTTCCCCAAACCTCATTTCCGAGATCCTAGATTCTGCACCAAATCGAATTTCTAAGTCTGACACTATAAAACAAATACAGTTCTACTCAGAGTTCAACCTTGGTCTCTTATTCTTTTTAAATATAAAATCCTCCAGTGCTCTTCAGTCCCCTTAGGATAAAACACAAGATCCTCGGAAAGGCCTCTCCACAGGGCCTCCTGACCTAGCCTGCCCACCCCTGTCCAGTGACTCTGGCCTTCTGAGCCATTCCTTCCAGACTCAGGTCTTCCCATTTTGTGTTGGCACAGCCCTCCCCTCCCTCTTTCACCTCATCCTCATTCTCCCTCTCATCACTGTCTGGCTAAGATAACACTTACTCATCCTATCAGTCTCTTCCTAAATGTTACATTGCTTCCGCAGAAGGACTTGGCTGGTTCCCCACCTCCACCCCCTTCTCTGGTCTCAGCACCCAGCACTTCTGGCCAGCCTCACAGTGACAGTCCCTTAGTTATTTAACTATTTGTCGAATGTCTCTCTTTCCCAAGAGACCACAAGATCCAAGAGTCAGCAACCACCTCAGTTGTTTACTAATCTGTCCCTTTGCTTCTATCAGAGCTGGCATGTGGAAGGCTCTCCGGTCACACCATTAATTGTTGATCAACAGAAGGGTTCTGCAGCCCAGGTGTGAGGGTAGAGGATGGGTGGGCGAGGAGGATGGTGCATGTGGGGGCTGTGAAATGAGTTATGGGTAGGGCTGGGATGCTGTCTGTTCTCTAATTCATGGTCCAGCCTCCTTCCCTTGAGTCTGGACAGCCTATAATTGATATTGTATTCATCAGTCTTGAACTATCCTAGGTCATTGCTTCATCAAATCCTGGTTTTCCTCCGGACTATTCCTTGCCAGCTGGCCTTCCTTTTTGCTAATTTGCCATTAATGTCTGAAATAAAAGTGCCCTCAGAGCATCTCAAAAGGCAGCTGTTCAAAAAAATGTAGCAGTCCTTAAAAGGTTAAATGGAGTTACCTTATGACTAGCAGTTCCACTCCTAGGAATATATATTCCCACAAGAAACAAACTTGCACAAAAATGTTCATAGCAGCATTATTTATAATAGCCAAAAAGTAGGAATAATCCAAATGTCCATCAACTGATGACTGGATATAAATATATATCCACACAATGGAATATTATTCAGCCATGAAAAAGAATGATAGATGCTGTAACATGGATGAACCTTGAAAACATTATGCTAAGTGAAAGAAGCCAAACACAAAAGACAACATATTGTATGATTCCATTTATATGGAATGTCCAAAACAGGCAAATCCAGAGAAACAGAAAGTAGATTACTGGCTGCTGAGGACTGGGAGTTTGGGAGGAAACGGGAATGACTGCTAATAGGTGTGCATTTTGGGGGGGGGGTGATGAAAGTTTTCTCAAGTTGACTGTATTGATGGTTGCACAACTCTGTCAATTGAATAAAAACCACTGAATTGTACACTTTTAAATGAGTGAATATATGGTATATGACTCCTATCTCAATAAAGCTGTTAATTTTTTAAAATATATTTTATTGATTTTTTTTTTTTTTTACAGAGAGGAAGGGAGAAGGATAGAGAGTTAGAAACATTGATGAGAGAAAAACATCGATCAGCTGCCCCCTGCACACCCCCAACTGGGTATGTGCCCGCAACCAAGGTACATGCCCTTGACCGGAATCGAACCGGGGACCCTTCAGTCCCCAGGCCGACGCTCTATCCACTGAGCCAAACCTGTCAGGGCAAAGCTGTTAATTTTTTAAAGCAGTTCCTACTGCTTTTTGGGTAAGGATTCTTGGGATAATCTATTGAAAGACAAGGACTTTCTCCCGCCTCCCCTCCTCCACCCCCAACCCCCCATGAAAAATCCATAATGGATGTTTATAAAACTTTCATAAAACATCAAGAAATCCCCAGACTGACCCAGGTCCATTTACTGACGCCCTGGAGGGCTATAAGCTCCAGGGAAATCCTGTGTTGATGAGAGTGTCACTAGTAAATGTTAGGTCAGGTGCACACCTGAAAGATTTCTTTCCATCCAGGCCTCATCTTGGCCTTTGACCACCCTCATCACAGTTCCTCTTGCCCCCTCCTCCCTTTCTCTTCCTTCTCAAGCTGTTTTGACATCCTTTCTTCCTTACTGGGGTAGGGTTTTTAAATGGCCGCCATGACCTTCACCCCTTGGCGTTACTCCCAGGTTATATGGCAAAAGGGATGTTATCGGGATGGGCCTAACCTAATGTCATGAGCCTGTTAAGAGCAGAGTTTTCTCTGGATGGTATCAGAAGAGAAAGTCGGAGGGATTCAAACCGTGACAGCGACTCCATTGCTGGCTTTGAAGGTGGAAGCCAGAGCGCGTGGCCAGGAATGCAGGTGACCTCTAGCGGGAGCCGAGAGTGGCCCCTGACTAGCAGCCAGCAAGGAAATGGGGGCCTCAGACCCACAACTGCACGGACCTGGATTCTGCCGACAACTGGACGAACTTGGAGGTGGGGATTCCTCTCTGGACTCTCCAGGTAAGAGCCAGGTTCCACCACCATCTTGATCTGGGCCATGCACGGAGAACCCAGTTGCGTCCACACAGACTTCCAACCTACTATTTTGAGATAATAGTGGGTGTTGGTTTAAGACACTAAGTTTGGGGTTATTTGTTATGCAGACTGGAAAATTAATTCAATCAGTTTGCATCACTATGCAGCTGGCTTTCATTCTTTTGGATATTTCTAGATCCAGCTTGTTTCTTCATAAAGTTCCTCAAATGGTTATTTACCCTCAGAGGGTGGTATCCCCACACTTTGGCTGCCACCAAGCCTGGCTGTTGTCATTCCCTTCTCCGTGGTCTATATTGGGAGCCTCCTCAATGTCAAAATGTTAAAAGTTTCAGAGTCAAAGCTTAGGGGGGCATCGGGCCATCATTGGCAAGAAAGCTGAGGTGAGGCCTCGGCTCTGCTGGCATCGCAGCTCGCAGTGGGTTCTTTTAAAAAATATATATTTTTATTGATTTCAGAGAGGAAGGGAGAGGGAGAGAGAGAGAGAAACATCAATGATGAGAGAGAATCACTGATCAGCTGCCTCCTGCACGCCCCCCACTGGGGATCGAGCCCACACCTGGAATTGAACCGTGACCTCCTGGTTCATCCGTCAATGCCACTGAGTCATGAGGGCCAGTGCATAGTTGGTTCTTATCTCCCACGAAAGGGAAGCTGCCTGGGGCAGGGCCTCCGGACTCTGCTTGCCCCCAGCACCCTGCAGTGCACACATGGCACTTCTGATATTCCTGGGTTGAAAGTCCCAGAGCAGAGCAGCTTGCTCGGGTGCCTGAGAGAGCAACCCCAAGAAGAGGAAGGTTCCAGAGCCCCTCCAGCTGGCTGCAACCCTTGAATATAAGATGTGGGACCCGGGCCTGCAGTCTGGGAAAGGGGCTGAGAGGCTCCAATCAAGTGAGGGAGGGTCTGATCCCACAGCAGCACGGGCCCTTAGCTACTCCAGAGAGACCCCGAAAGCCCTCAGGTCTTTGTTCTAGACCGGTTCTCACCAGCAGCTCTTGGACATCCGTTGCTGCTCTGGGTCAGTGTACTTGGCATGGCGTGCGTGACAGCCATGAGGTTGTCTGGTACCAGGCTGCTTGCAGGCTGAGCCCTGTCACACCTGGAGGCCACCCTCCTCCCCCTTCCTTCCTCCCTTCCTCTCCTCCTTTCTATTGGGAAGAGCAATCAGGTTTGGGGGGATGGAGTGTTCCTGAAGGTCTTGCTGCCCTTGACCCTTAGGGCACCCGGAGCCCTCCTCCCTGCCTGTGCTGATGAGAACGACTCATGTCTGGAACCAGTCCGTTACTTCTGCTTCAATGAGCTGGTGTCTTCCCAGCTGGAAAACTCCAATGGGCTCTCAATGCTATCTTCCTTTTCTTGGACCCTGATATCATGTACCTGGAGCCCAAATCTCTCTTGATTGGGCCAGACTTGGGCTTCGTGGGTCCAGGGCCCAGGGTGGACATGCTGAGGGGCCCCATGTGTGTGCTCAGCTCCAAGGTGCAGGGTCCTGGCCGCTGTGGGACGCGCACACCACTGAGCTTGGAAATGACCAGAACGGCATGGGTTCCTGTCTTTCCCCTGGTTGTGCATATGGATTCTGGCTCCTGTTTGATCTCCCCCCTCCCCCACTTTACATCCATATTTCTCCCCCAACTCCCCCCCCTGCGGACTTCAAGCCCCAGCGTCAGGTGTGAAGACAACAGCTTTGCAGAGAGTGCTCACCCGGCGCCCACAACCCCTGCAACCAGCTCTGTATGGACATCTGTCACCTGTGGCTCCGCTTCTCTGACTGCAGGTGGTGAGACAGGGTCTCCCGGACGTGTGTTGCTTCACATGGTGGAGGTGACAGGAGCCCGGTCCTTGAGAGTGCTCGGCTCATGACAAAGCAGTGGTGCTCAAACCTGGAGGACTTGTTAAGACCCAGATGGTGCCATGGCCAGTGTGCTCAGTGGTTAGAGCAACGACCCACGCACCAAAAGGTCCCGGGTTTGATTCCCAGTCAAGGGCACTTACCTGGGTTGTAGGTTCAAGCCCCAGCCCAGTTGGGGTACGTGCGAGAGGCAACAAATTGATGTGTCTCTCTCACATAGATGTTTCTCTCTCTCTCTTTCTTTTCTCCTCCTTCTCTCCCTTCCACTGTCTCTAAAAATCAATGGAAAATATCCTCGGATGACGATTCATAGAAAACAAATAAACAAAAAACAACCCATGTGTCTGGGGCCCACCCAGAGTTTCCGATTCTCATTTCTGGTCAGTTCCCAGGTGCTGCTTTGCTGGCCCAGGAGCCACGCTGAGATGGACGGTGGGTGTACAAAGCCCAGAGCAGGACCAGAGGGGCGACTGCAGCAGCCCCCGGGGTCACGGGGATCCCTCTGGGGTCACAGGGCCAGGAGGAAGCGAGGAGCCTCGTCAGGCCTGCTCCCCAGCCTTCTTTGGAGGGGACAGCGGCCGTGTCTGTCTTCTGAAGGGCAGCCTGGCTGAGGGCGCCCCGGCTGGGGGTAGGCAGCCCCCGTGTGAACCCCCACCCTTCCCTCTGTACCAGTGTCCTTGGGCAAGCGGCCTGTTGGGTGAGACGGGGACACAGAGCTTCCACGGGGGTGCTGAGCATTGATGCTCAGTAAGTGCTGCTTCCTCTGCCCACCTCTGACCCGACTTTTGCCGCTGAGGGTTTGGAAATGTGCAGCTGAGTTTTGGACGCTAAGTCCGAGGCTTTCCGTCGGCCCATCCTCAGTTTAGTTTGGCTGGGGTGAGCCATCATCCAGCCTGCTCAGGGGCTGCCTGCTCTTCCTGTTAGCGTGGCTGATACCATGTTGAAGTTTTAGGGTTCACGGCGGGTGGGAGAAAAGGGAAGAGGTGGGACCCTGACTTGGGAAGCTGCCTTCATAGCTTCTAGTGGGCCCCTGCTCCCCACTTAGAAAGACCCACCTCCCACATTGTTTCTGAAGCGGTAGAGGGAAGACAGCCCCATGTGCCATCTCCACTGGCCTGCGGCCCTATGAATACCTACTGTGTGCGAGCCACGCCGAGGAGACCCGAGACCCGAGATTTTTTTTTTCCACTTTTGGAATGATTTTGGTTTTATTTTATTTTTTAAAATTTTTAAACATATTTTGAATCTTTTTTGTTTAAAGTATTACATAAGTCCCTTTTTCCCCCCATTGATTCCCTTCAGCCCCCATCCCCCACCTCAGGCCCTCGCCACCCCACTGTCTGCGTCCATGGGTTATACATATACCCATACAAGGTCTTTGGTTGACTACCTTCCACCCACCCACCCTCCCCGCCTTCCCTCTGAGATTCTCCACTCTGTTTCATGCTATCATGTCTCTGGATCCACTCCATTCATCAGCTTATTTTGTTAATTAGATTCCACATATGAATGTGGTCATGTGATACTTGCCGAGACCCGAGATTTGATGTCTAGACCCCGGGCAGCCTAGTGACCAGCTTCAAGAGGGGGGGTGCTTTGGGGGGGTTCTTTCCTCAATGGGCCCTCTTCCCCGTGAATAACCAAAACGAGAACTTAGGAACAAACGTATCGAATTTAATGTGCACAGGGGAGGGCGGGCTGAGGCCCGAGGGGAAACCCGGCAGGGTGTCTGCCAGCAGAAAGGCGCAGGTCCCAGAGGGCCGGACTGGCTGACTGACCACAAGCTCATCGGGAACTTCTCTCTCCGTCGCTGCTCACGGCGGCTCCTTAAACCCGGATCTGCGGCGTTTGGTCCTTCTTCTTCACCTCTGCCCAGATGTCCGACAGGTCCTGGATGAACTGCTGGACCTGACAAGGCAAGGGGACCGAGTGATCCTGCCCAGCACAGGCCGCCCACCCAGGAGCCCCCCTGTTCCTGTGACCAGCTGCAGCCACCTTCCCTCATTCGACAATGATTCTAGTGGACACGGAGGGCCAGGTCGTAGACTAACTGCAATAAATAGCCGTGGAGCTGGAACGCCTGGAGGCAGGCACGGTGACGGGAAGGAGCCAGGCTGGGGATCTGACTGAAGGGCGAGAGGAGAGAGGGGAGGGGATGCAAGCATTCGGCAGGCGGGTCCGGCTGTGTGGGGCAGGGAGCGCTCCCCCGTTGGATAATCTTGAAGGTCTCATTCACCTGAAACCCAGAACTGATGCTCCTTAGGCTAATCTCCAGTCATCTGGGGAGTTTGAATTCTCTTTGCTGGCTTCTTTTTTTATGTTTTATTCTATTTATTTTTTGGTTAATCCTCACTCCAGAATATTTTTCATTGATTTTTATTTTTTTTTATTTTGAGAGAGAGAGCGTGGAAAGGAGGGGGAGAGACACAGAGAGAGAAACACTGATTGGTTGCCTCCCACATGCACCCTGACCAGGGTCAAGCCTGCAACCGAGGTACGTGTCCTTGACCGAAGCGAACTGGGGACCCTTCAGTCCGCAGGCCTATGCTCTATCCACTGAGCCAAACAGGCTAGGGCGCTGGCTTCTGTTTGTAAGAACATGAAATCAGTTTAATGGTGGAAACCGTGCTGCCTTATAAGCCAGAGGCTGGAGTCCTGATGCAACTTTAGGGCAAGTATGTCATCTTTCTAGGACTTAATTGCTTCATCTTTAAAAAGGGAAGAGGGAGGAAAGCTCGGCCTAGATGACCCCTGAGATCTCAGTTCTAACATTTCTCCTTTTCAAGAATGTCCCTGGAGATAGGACTGTCCAAACTCTCAGCAACTCTGTCAGTAGCTAATACTCGTACTATTACCGATGTGACGCCTATTTTGCGAAAAGAGGAAAGAGTCAGCGACTTAAAGTAACTTTCCCAAGGCTACAGAGAAGACCAGCCCAGCATTTCCCAAACTGTGTTCTTACAATAAGTAACCACATGCCCTCTGAGAGGGTTCAGTGGTCAAGTAAGTTCCAGAAACGTTCAACATAAACTATGTGGAATCTCCTTCGAGAGCCTCAGGACTCTGTGAAGTCCCATGTTTACAAACCATGGAACTTTGTTTTACTTTAGAGTTTTCAAAATGTATTAGGCCACAGAGTCCTTTTTATTCCCCCAAAGGAAATGTGTAAGCTCAGTCTGGAAAATGCTGCTCGAGACCTTCCCCCACGCAGTGTGTGGATTCGCATGGTCTCGGCCGTTCGCAGGCTGCACTGTCATGCTGTGCTCCTACTTCTACAGAAGTGGCTCCCAAAGCCCACGCTTGGATCGGTTGCAGGGATTTGTTGAGAACACTGTTCACTGAGTGAGAAATTTTTGTTGGAATTAGGGCTGGAAAAGGCTCCCTTTCTCTGAGGAAAACATATGTTTTCTTATTTTGGTGCCAGAACTCTGTGTTGCTCTTCCTCCTGGTCGCCAGGAAGCTCAGCGTCAACTACTGTCCTTTGTAAGGCCAGAGTCTGCAGTCTTTATTTCTCTCTCTTGCCCTGACCTCGGATTTCAACTTATATTTTTCCTGGTCCTTATTTTTTAATTGTTCAGGCTACTGGATCGTGTGTATTTCTCTCAGTAGGCTCATATCCTTTGCGAATGCAGTGGGATGTTTTAGAACAGGGGTCCTCAAACTACGGCCCCCGGGCCACATGCAAATACAAATATTGTATTTGTTCCCGTTTTGTTTTTTTACTTCAAAATAAGATATGTGCAGTGTGCATAGGAATTTGTTCATAGTTGTTTTTTTTAAACTATAGTCCGGCGATCCAACGGTCTGAGGGACAGTGAACTGGCCCCCTGTTTAAAAAATTTGAGGACCCCTGTTTTAGAAGAAGATTTGGGCTATGTTAAGTATTCCTGTGGAGACAAATCAAGGTTGAAAGGGCCTCAGAAAGCTCACAACTCGGAGTGGATGAGCTGGAAGCTGTACTCTCAGCAGGGATGCGCAGGCAGAGGTGAGGAGCTGGGCTCGCAGCCCCCTGCCCACCTGTCTCCACAGCAGCCAAAGGAAAGGGCCCAAGGCCCCCGGAGTCCCCGAGACCCCACTGCTGGGGAGAGGGCTGCAGGCCCAAACCCTTTTTATAATCTAAGATGTTATTTGTGCCCTAACCGGTTTGGCTCAGTGGATAGAGCGTCGGCCTGCGGACTGAAGGGTCCCGGGTTCGATTCCGGTCAAGGGCATGTACCTTGGTTGCGGGCACATCCCCAGTGGCGGGTGTGCAGGAGGCAGCTGATCGATGTTTCTCTCTCATCGATGTTTCTGACTCTCTATCCCTCTCCCTTCCTCTCTGTAAAAAAATCAATAAAATATATTTAAAAAAAAAAGAAAAAAAAAAGATGTTATTTGTGTGTTTTTCGCTCTTATTCTCTCATGAGTGTGCAGTGGCTTTTACCAGAGTAGAATGTTTCAGTGACTTGGGCTGTCAAACAGGATGAAGGCGAAAGCGGACACGAGGAGCCACCCGTCCTCCGCGCAGCCAGACGTTAAGGGGATTTGTAAAAGGGTCAAGTACGCCACTCATCCCACAAAACAGCTTTTGAAAACGGATTTTTCATTAAAAAGGCTATTGATGTTCATTTGCTTCCTGTTATTTAAAAATGAATGAATTAAGTATTTTTAACTTTTCTGCTTGCGTTTCTAATGTGCTACATAGCAGTAGATATAACTGATATAAACAGAAGCTCTTCGAGGGTCTTCAATAAATGTTAAGAGTGTGACGGTATCCAGATACCAAAAAGTTTGAGAATTGCTGCTTCAGCGCAGACTTTCTTACAAATTCCCTTTATGGTCTTTGGACCGTCAACAACGCTGCCCTCACTTGCCTTAAGGAGGAGGCAGAGTTTTGGGTTTAGGGAAATCCTTCTTCCTGGCTGGTCAGAGGGTGAAATCCTTTACGTTTCATGACTTTCACCTCTTTGTTGTTGTTAAAAGGGGAAGTGCCCCTCAATCAACTGCCTTTTGTAGCTTGTGTTTGATCTTCATTCACCAAATACTAGTTGAGGGCCTACTCTGTGGCTGGCATTGTCTAGAATAGTGATGGCGAACCTGTGACACGCGTGTCAGAGGTGACACGCGAACTCATTTTTTTGGTTGATTTTTCTTTGTTAAATGGCATTTAAATATATAAAATAAATAGCAAAAATATAAGTCTTTGTTTTACTATGGTTGCAAATATAAAAAAATTTCTATATGTGACACGGCACCAGAGTTAAGTTGGGGTTTTTCAAAATGCTGACACGCCGAGCTCAAAAGGTTCGCCATCACTGTTCTAGACACTGGGCTACAGTAGGGAACAAGAGAAAAATCAGTTTAAGAGCTTTCTTTCTACTACTGCACAGCAGAGCTAAAGACTTTTGCCAAAGGAATACATAGTCATGGTTCTTTGCATGTTGCCAGAAACATGGCGAATGCATCTGCTGATGTGGAACCTCCCAAATTGTGGGGTGTGTTCACCTTTGGTCAGAAACGAGATGACGTTAGGTGGCACATGACATGGCGTCAAATAGCTTTGGATCAGACAGTGAAAAGTTACTCAATGACTTCAAAGAGAAAATCTCAGACTGGCACTAATATGACTCGACAACTTCCCTAAACGTGCTGGTTGTCCTCCCTTCTCCCTCACCAACGTTCTCTTTTCCCAAAGAGTGGGCCTCGGGCATAAGCCTCTGGGAACTCACTAAATCTAACAAGACTGTTTTGCACAATGAATTCGATAGTGGGTCCCTGCTACTGTCCCTGTTGACTGGGGCCCACAGGGACTCAGTTCTAATGCCGTGAGTGGTTCTCAAAGTGTGGAACCCAGGCCAGCACCTGGGACTTGTTGGAAATGGAAATTCAGCCCTGGCCGGTGTGACTCAGCTGGTTGGAGCACTGTTCTGTGACCCGAAGGGCTGAAGGGCCGAGGGTTCGATTCTGGTCAGGGTACATAGCCAGGTTTTAGGTTCGATGATGTCTCTCTCTCACATTGATGTTTCTCTCTCTCTCCTCTCCCTCCCCCTCTCCCTTCTTCTCTCTCTAAAATCAATAAAAAAGACAACAACACAATACACCGTCAGGTTCAATTAAAAAAACAAACCACACACATCCTCAGGTGAGGATTAAAAAGAAAATGGAAATTCGTGGGTTCCCGCTTCAGTCTTGTTGAATCAGAGACTCTGGGATGGGGCCCAGCAATACTCCGCAGACCCTATCAGCGGTTCTCAACCTGTGGGTCGAGACCCCTTTGGTGGTCGAACAACCCTTTCACACGGGTCGCCCAAGACCATCCTGCACATCAGATATTTACGTTATGATTCATAACAGTAGCAACATTACAGTTATGAAGTAGCAACGAAAATAATGTTATGGTTGGGTCACAACATGAGGAACTGTATTTAAAGGGCCAGAAGGTTGAGAACCACTGCCTAGGTGATTGGAATCCTGTTAACATTTGAGAACCGGGGCTCTATCCGGTTCATTCCTCCACTCAACCGGTCAAGCACCATCTTGGTTTAGTAGACACAGCCCAGCCGGCACCTGCACCTCCTCTTACCATGTCCAGCTGTTTGTGCGTGTCCTCCAGGGACACGAAGGTTGTCTCCTTCAGCTGCTTGCTCACGATCTGGAAGAGGTTCAGCGTTGCCATCTTGATGGTGCCAAGCAAGAGGGTCTTCTTGGCGGCGGTGTTCTGGATGTGCGCCCAGCGGGATTCCTGGGAGGGCACGCGGGAGGGATGTGAGGACAGCCTGTGTGTGTGCATGTGTGTGTGTGTGTGTGTGTGTGTGTGTGCCTCCCGCGCACCTGTCCCTCCCTCCTTCACCCACGGGTGGCTCACCCAGATGATGACGTCGCTGCGGGCGCGGTCGAAGCGCATCTGCAGGCGCGCCAGCTCGTTGTTGTGCTGCAGGATCTCGTCGTCCTTCTCCTCCATGTAGCGCGCCAGCCGCGCCTTGGCCCGCTCGATCTTCTCCTGGCCCTCCTGCGCCGACTGCATGAGGTCCTGGTGCATGCTCACCAGCGTCTTGTAACGCGCCATCACCTCGTGGATCTCCTCGAACTGCAATGGGGGCTTGTTCACGGCACTGCAGTCCCAGGGCCCTACCGCTGCCCCGGTTCCCCGCCAGCTTCCGGCCTAGTTTCCTTGGCCTGGCAGGGAGGCCCTAGGCTAGGCCAGTGATGGCGAATCTATGACACGCGTGTCAGAGGTGACACGCGAACTCATTTTTTTGGTTGATTTTTCTTTGTTAAATGGCATTTAAATATATAAAATAAATAGCAAAAATATAAATCTTTGTTTTACTATGGTTGCAAATATCAAAAAATTTCTAGATGTGACACGGCACCAGAGTTAAGTTAGGGTTTTTCAAAATGCTGACATGCTGAGCTCGAAAGGTTCGCCATCACTGCCCTAGGCCAAGGTCCAGGGGCAGGAGCTCGGGGGACATTGGAGTCCTGCTGCTTGCTCCTCTGGGGTTGGTGTGGGCCATGGGCCATCTGTTAGGGGTACCTGCAACTGGACCAAGAGTTGTCAGTCGTGCTGCGCGTTGGAATTGAAGCATCCATCTTATATAAGAACTGCTGTTTGAAATTTTAACCCTGATGGTATGGCTTCTGTAAACGCCTGCTTGCTTAAATAATAAGGAAAATAAGACCACTCCCATTCCAGAGAGGCCGTAAACTATGCCCAGACAGAGTCCTCAGTGCTGACACCAGGCCAGGCCTTGAGATATGGTCTGATGGCCCCTTCCCAGCACACAGGCCTTCTTTCTCAGAAGGCCTGGAAGTCTCCTTCCAAATTTGGGAGACAAAGGACTGAAAAAAGTATAAATAGAGGATTTCCTCCATGTTGGGGGGCCCAGAATTTGAAAGACATATTTCTCTGGGCCTGAGCAGAATTTAATAATAAAATGTAACTCCCTTTCTCTAAGCGTGCCTTGGTTTTTCTCTGGTCTTCTGCAACAGAAACATGGGAGGAACTTTAAAAAGGACACCCGGCAGGCTCCACCCCCAGAGATTTGGATTAATAAACAGGTCTGAATGGTCCCTGGCAACTCCCCCCTCAATCCCTCTCCCCTCCCAGGTGACTTTAGGGTTGCACTTTGCTACAGGGAACAGCCCGGGGAAAGATGATGGAGCACATGTCGCATGGTCAGGAAGCTCAAGGAAGGTTAGTATGAATGACCTGAGTTCGTGAAGGGGAGGGAGGAAGTAAAAACAGTGCCCAGGGAACCCTGGAAGGAGTGTGGACTTCACCCCCTGAAGGATTTTAAGAAGCAGAGAGAACTGCATGTCTGCAGGAGGGGGAGGGTGCATTCTGAGATGTTTCCCAAGGCGACGATGATCCTATTCAACAAGAATGTACCAAGAACCACTACAACCCAGGAACTATGCTGACTGCTAGGGACAGAGCCGGAGATAAGCCAGGCAGACCCTGCTCTTATAAAGCCTGCAATTTGGGGTGGTGTGGAGGCAAAACAGACAGACAGTGATAAGCCTTATCTCTGACTGGGGGATGGGGCAGGACGGGGACTGTGAGGGTAATAACTTCAATATGGTGCTCTCTGGTATCCAGCATTTGCTGAGCCCTCCCTCCAGCAGAGGCTGCAGAGGGTACCAGTGGGTCAGGAGGCCTGCCAGGCTCTGCTGTCTCCTCTGGCATGGTCCAGAGCAGCGGTTCTCAACCCCTTTCACAGGGGTCGCCTAAGACCATCGGAAAACACATATATAATTACATATTGTTTTTGTGATTAATCACTATGCTTTCATTATGTTCAATTTGTAACAATGGAAATACATCCTGCATATCAGATATTTACATGACGAGTCATAACAGTAGCAAAATTACAGTTATGAGGTAGCAACGAAAATCATTGTATGGTTGGGGGTCACCACAACATGAGGAGCTGTATGAAAGGGTCGCGGCGTTAGGAAGGTTGAGAACCACTGGTCCAGAGCCATGCCATGCTGGCCCTGACTCGCAGGACCCCCTCAGCAGAAGGGACGAAGGCGGTGTGAGCACCAGTCCCAGGGGGCCAACTCCCCTCCCCAGGCGTTGATCAAAGTGAGCTTTCTGGCCACCCAGGGGACACTCCTTGAGCACTCTGTTCACCGCATGGCATTTCCAGTGATAGGTTGGTGACTGGGGTCTGCCCTGCTGCTGGCTTTTGCCCAAGTCTGCCTCAGTGGGGAAGGGCCACCCAACCCAGCATTAGGGGAGATGGAAACAGAAAAGGTTTCCTCAGGGAAAGGATGGCTAAAACGAGACCAGAGGTATGAACAGAAGACAGCCAGGCAAAGGCATGGGGAGGGGCGGGGGCGGGGGGAAGGTGCGGAAGGATTACAGGTCGAGGGAAGAGCCTGGTTCAAGATCATGGGTGTGTGTGGCATGTTTAGGAAGCTCAAGAAAGTTTAGTGTGAATGACCCGAGTTCAAGATGGGGAGGGAGAGATCCACCTGGAGAAGGAAGAAAAGTGCCCAGTGAACCCTGAGAAGGAGGGTGGACTTCATCCACGGAAGGATTTTAAGAAGCAGAGAGAGAACTTTATGTCTGTATTTTGAAGTTCACCCAGCACAGGGTGCAACAGCATTTCAACTTGAAATGAATGGGCCACATCTGAGCTACCAAGGGCACCTCTCCAAAACCTAGTGCTGATGGCAAAAGGCCTCAGGTGCCAACTTGAAGAGGCTCCCACTGTCCGAGGATGGGACACTTTGAACATCAGGAAGAATAGGTGCAAAGTATTAAAACGTATCAAACATGTTAAAAATCCATGAGTTCATAATGATGATCACAACAGTACAGGTCGCTTTGGGAGGATGCTGGAGAACCAAGGTACTATTCTGGAAAGAATGAGCATTGAAGTAGCTTCTGTAAGACCCATACAGTGACCAAGTAGCTGACGAAGGGAAGGGTCTCTTTAAGGAGTCCTTCCCTTTATGGCGGGATTCTAGTTATGT
>NW_005871845.1:103450-148783 GCF_000147115.1 Myotis lucifugus | reverse complement strand
GTAGCCCCTTCTCCGAGCCTCAGGAGCTGCCGGAAAGTATCCACTGGAGCTGGCAGGCAGCATCCGGGCCGGGCAGGGATACAGCCTCTCACACAGCATGTCTGTGATTCCCGTAAAACCAGCATTTCCAAGCGTGCGGCGTGTGTCCCACCAGTGGCACACATGACATGTAAGATGGTGCACAAATGAGCCTAATATCTGGTAACGAGGCACTCATTTTAATGCGTCGTGGAAAAATAGATAACCAGTTCCTCAACAAATGCATGAAGCCAAAATGAAAGTCAGTTTAAAGAAACATATCGGACAATACCAGGAAGAGGCAAAGACGCTCTCCCTGACCAAACGTCACCCGGGCTCTTCTGAGCCCTCTTCTCCCCTGGGCCTGGCCCTGGCCCCTGGCCTGCCCTTGGCCTGCCTCGCAGTGTCAGCACGAATCCTGCTGTTGGTGTATAGAGAATCCCCCGCTTGATATCTGATCAAGTTCGCCATCCCCATGTCTGATGTATAAGTCCTTGACCTGCCTCTGCGAGAATCCTGTCAGGTCAGTTGAATAAGAATCCCCCCAGCCCTGAGGTCTCTTCTAAGTCATTTTCCGTCCCCTGGCCGCCCCTTGTGCGTGGGCTGTAAGTGCCCAGCTCGCTCTGCCTTATTCAGAGTTGAGCTGATGTCTCTCTCCTATTTGCAGTGGTCTCGCATAAAGTGTTCCATAGCGCTTTAACAAGTGCCAGAGTAGTTTTTCCTTTCATAGTGGTACGTTCACATGGCAGAACCGCGAAGGCGGCACAAAAATAAGTAACTGACATTTGGGAAGCGTGGTAGCCGTGAGCATGCGCTTTGCGGGTCCCACTATCGTTCCCCTGACCAGGGTGGGGAGCTCTGTGTGGCTGGTCTGGGAACTCCGTGGCTTTGTGCCGAGGCCGTGCCACCCGGCCCACGCTGAGGGCAGCAGGGATGCCAAGGCGGGCTGGTCCTGGAGATGCAAGCCTTCCCAGGTGGCTGACTTTGGCTCAGGGATTCCCCGGCCGCCCTGCGGAGCCTTCCTCCACAACCTGTCCGTCTGAGACATTCCCCCACCCACCCCCCTCCATCCTTTCTCCTTCATCCAGTGTCAGATTTGCATCATCCCTGACAGCTTGCTCCTCAGCCGTGCCCAGCTCCCTCGCCATGTTCTGCCACAGGTGTTTCCCCGCATAAACCCTTGCGTAGCCTACTCCTGTCTTGGTATCTGCTTCTTGGAGGATCCGACTAGCACAGGAAGGGTGCATAAATCCTGCATAAATCCCCCTTTATGATGAATACCAGCCGAGAGTTTGTCTTTGCAGGCAAGCGTGCTTTCTCTGGCCGTCAGACAATACAAGCCCCATGCCTCAGGGGTTCCCCTTTCGCCTCAGCCGTCAGGAAACGGACAGCCAACCTGCGGCCCAGCCTCAAACATCAGCTCATCTCCAGCGATGGGGACTCTGCTCTGTTCCTCTTTGGTGTTTCTGCTTTGTGTCCTACCTTACACGTCTAGGAGCTGCCTCAGCTGCTACGGAAGCAGATGGGATGGAGATGGCAAGCTTTTAAAGTCAGCAGGTGGCCGTCCAGGCATCAAAGTGTGTTTAGGCCAAGGCACCCCCTGCCCTGGGGCTCACTGACTGGCTCCCCCGGGCGTGGCTCTGGCACGGGCTTGTGCAAAGTCTGCCGGGGCCACTGGCCACTCTGAAACCTCTCTCGTGTCCCCCAGATTGCACCAAGGCCCAATTCGAAGCCTGCTTCAGGCTGAGGGCGGGCAGCGAGCTGTTCCAGCCCATGTTTGCCCACCCGGCCACTGGCCAGGAAGTAATGTAGCCTGGCGCGAGGCTGGCCACAGCTGCCCTTTCATCTACCCTTCTCCACCTTGCATGAAGATTGGTTGCAGGGTGAGTTATAAAAAAATAATCAATGTTAAGTCTCCTCCCCTTCTTTCCTTCCTTCCTTCCTTCCTTCCTTCCTTCCTTCCTTCCTTCCTTCCTTCCTTCCTTCCTCCCCCTCCCTCACCACCCCCCTGCACACACAGACTTACAGCTGATCGGTGACCTCCTCCTGGCCCCCTCACTAGAGGGCAGAGGAGCCTTCATCTTCGGAGCTTTAGTTTCCCCTGCTTTGCAAAGGGAGTTACGTTTTCATTTTCAGAGAAAAATAGAGAAGTTGCCAGTAGCCCCGGGAGACAGCCCCAAATAAACTTTGTTTTCAAAAGTCTGGGCAGCCGGAACACACTCTTAGGCTTCGGTCCGCATCTGGCTGCAGACGAGTTTTGTTTGGGCTGTAGAGTCTCAAAAAAATGGAACGAGCCGCCAACATGTACAAATCGGGAGACTTTGCATTACAGTCGGGGGCTCAGGCATCTCTTGAACGTCTGCTGGCACTGGCAGGCATTCCTCTCACATGTGACCATCCACGGGCTGGGCAGCTGCCCCGTGAGGTGAGGCACAGGTCTGGTTCTTCCCAGTTCCCACTCTCCTCCTTTCACTCATCTACATCCTCCCCGAGCCCAGGAGTTGGAGACCCTGGCCACGTGGCTGAGACAATCAATCAGATTGTCTTCAAGGCGTGGGAGGAAGCCTGCAGCCTTAGTTAAAGAAGAAAGTGGCAACCCAAGAGTGTGGTTGGATTCCCCAAGGGTTACAGGGCCCAGGGGTTAGGGGACCCAGGGAATGAGGGAGACCAGGGCTAGCTGGGACATAGCTCACTGGTGGCGGCAAGGATCTCCGGTGAGGGCAGCGAGGCACCAAACTCTGTGCCCTTGAATGCCATTGCCATGTTCTCCTGTGCCACCTTTGCCAGAGCACAGGCATGTCCCCACGGGAACCCCCTATCTCCCGATGGACCGTGGTAGCCTGGCCAAGGAGCCTGCAGCCCCCGTGGAATAGAGACCACATACTTTCCCACCAACCAGACTCTCAGACCCAGGTAGGTGTTACTATAGCTAAAGAGGCAATAGGGAGAGAAGGAGAAGCAAGGCTGAGAGGGTCCTGACCATGGTAGGATCCCCATAGTTCAAGGTCTGGTTCTCAATCTGAGACCATTCAGAGCTGTCCTAGGACTTGGCCATGCCAGCTCTCCATTGCCCTTTGGTCCGAGATGAGTCAAGTCTCTTGTCTCTTACCACACCCCCTCCTAGGGTTGTTTGCTTTCTCCTAGTCCCCAACCTGGGTGCACAGTAGAATCACCTGGAAAGCTTTCAAAGAAAACACCCATACATAGCCCACCCCAAATCCAAATCACTTCTCTGAGGGTGGGGCCTACTGATCAACTTTTACTTTATTTTTTAAATATATTTTTATAGATTTCAGAGAGAAGAAGGGAGAGGAAGAGAGAGACAGAAACATCCATGATGGGAGGGAATCATTGATTGGCTGCCTCCTGCATGCCCCACACTAGGGATCGAGCCTGCAACCCAGGCATGTGCCCTTGACTGGAATCGAACCTGGGACCCTTCGGTCAGCAGGCTGACACTCTGTCCACTGAGCCAAACCCTAGGGCTCAGCTGGATCTTCTGACTGGGCGCCGCTCCCTGGTGGTGAGTGGGGTGTGGCCAGTGTGCGTGTCTTAGGAATGATAACAACCTGGTTGCTGTGCTTGCCCTTCCCTGGGTGTCCCCTCACCTTCCCCAGCACAGGCATCCTCCAGGGCCCTGGAGGCTGCGCCTGGAGGCCTGCGGAGTGCTCTGACTTGCTGGGGGACCACTGGCTCACACACACCTTAGCGGAGGGCTCATCTCTCCTTGCTCTCACAGGTTCATAGAAGGAAAAGAATCTAGGTTTTGGAATCAGCCAGATCTGGGTTCCAATCCTGACTCTGCCACTTTACTAGCTCTGTGGCCTTGAGCAAATTACCTAACCTCTCTGAGCCTTGGTTTCCTTTTCAGTAAAATAAGGCAAATCACACTGATATTCCTACCTCACAGAGATACCTGACGTTTGCATGAGGCCATCCATAGTGAAATCGCTAAGAGCAGGATGCTGGAGCCGGGTCACTGGGTCAATCCTGATTTAACCACCCAGCATCTGTGTGACGGTGGGAACAATGCCCGTCCTCCCCGTGCCTCGCTTTCCCTGTCTGTAAAATGGGAGTAAGAATAATATCTACCTTTCTAATGACTAAATGAGTTCATATTTGTCGGGCTTTCACTAGTACTTGATATAGTGTAAGCTCTATAAAGGGTTTTGTTCAATAAACACAAGGCTTTGGTAATAAATCTTTCTTGCCTATTACTGTCCTTCTTCCCAGCGTCCAGCTCAGTGCCCTACACACAGTTGAGGCCAATAACAGTGTGTGGATGTCCGAATGTGAATGTTCTCACGTTCGGGCGGCTGGGTTGGGCTCTCACAGCCAGCTGGGGGGTGGTCCTGCCAGCCCTGGGCAGCCTCACCTGTAAGAGGGTCCTTCCCATGATGCACCGGGCGCACTAGACCCGTCTCCCCGACCATACTGACCTGAGCTCTCCATGGGAGCGCGTGTGTGAGGAGGATGTGGTTGTCTCGGGCAGCAGAATGGAAAGTAAAGTGGTTTGGTTTTCTTCTGCACAGAGATGGTTCTGCAAAATAAGAGGCAGTGCGTGTAAGGGGTAGGAAGGTGCAGAAAGTGCACTTGGGGGGTGGAGGGGCTCCCAGGGACCTGGGCTTCCAGCACACGGCAGGGAAGCCTGGGTTTATGTAAGAAACACGTCTGTGGCAGGCGCTCCTCTAAGCACTTAAAAATGGTCAGCTCTTCAATGTTAATATTAACCTTATGTTGTAGATGCTATTTTCTCCCAAAGTACAAGTGGGAAAATTGAAGCACAGAGAGCTCAAATAGCTCTTCAAGGTCAAACAGCCAGTAAGTAACAGAATGAGCACTGGACTCGGAGCGCCTGGCTTCAGAGGCCACGCCCTCCCTCATGAGCCCAGGCTGCTCCACTGGAGGGGAGGGACTGCCACGGAGAGAGAAAACAAAGGGACAATATGAGGAATGACAAATATGCATACATATTTGTGTTTTTTAAAATATATTTTTATTGACTTTAGAGAGGAAAGGAGAGGGAGAAAGAAGCATCAGTGATAAGAGAGAATCATTGATCAGCTGCCTGCTGCACGCCCCACGCTGGGGATTGAGTCTGCAACCTGGGCATGCGCCCTGACCGAGAATTGAACCATGACCTCCTGGTTTATAGGTCGACGCTCAACCACTGAACCACGCCGGCCGCACTAGACATATATATTTGTAGCAAAAAAAAAAAAAATAGAAAGAAAGAAAAGAAAATCTGAATCGTCTACATCATACATAGTTTTCTAGGAAAATAAAAATGACTCAAAAGTCTCTAGGAGAGCTGGTAAATCTGCTTATATGAGTAACCAAAAAAGGGTCCCCTAAGGACTGGAGAAATGGGGGGATTCCTTCTTTCTTTTTGCCTTTCCTCCTGCTATAGCTCCCAGGAGTCCTGCCCAGCAGCAGCTGCAGCAGTGATGGCTGTGGAGGCCACATAGGTCCCTACGTTATGGACTAGAGCAGTGGTCAGCAAACTCATTAGTCAACAGAGCCAAATATCAACTCTACAACTATTGAAATGTCTTTTGAGAGCCAATTTTTTTAAACTTAAACTATATAGGTAGGTACATTGTTATTAACTTAATTAGGGTACTCCTAAGGCTTAGGAAGAGCCACACTCAAGGGGCCAAAGAGCCGCATGTGGCTCGCGAGCCGCAGTTTGCCGACCACAAGACTAGAGGAACCGTGTCCCAAGAGCCCTGGAGAAGCCTTACTGCTTTCCCCCTCTATCTGTGGAACAAAACACAGAAAAATAATAATGAAATGGTACACCTAAATACCAATAATTACATTAAATGTCTAAACACCAATGAAAAGACAGAGATTGTCAACATCGATTAAAAGATAAAACCTGAGCCAACTCTATGCTGTTTACAATAAATTCACTTTGAAATGTTATAAGTAAGTTCAGATCAAAAGAACAGAAAACATATGTTGGCAAACACGAGTCAAAAGAAAGCTGAAATGGTTACAGATGCAAATGAGACAAGTAGATTCCAGAGCAAGGAAAACTACCAGTAATAAGCAGAGAAATCACATGATGATGAAAGGGTCAATTAATGAAGATGATAAAACAATCCTAAGTAGGTATGCACCTACCGACAGGGATTCAAAATATGTGATGGTAAAACTAGTCAAACTAAAGGCTGATTTTCACAGTATTCTCTTCATAATTGATAGAATAAGCAGGTAGAAAATCAGCGAGGACACATAGAGCATCAAACAAACTTTAACAAATTTAAAATAATTGAGATTATGCAAAGTAGGCTTGCTGATTACAATGACATTAAACTTGAAATCAGTAACATAAAGGTAACGAGAAAACCTCCAAATACTTGGATATTGAACAATACATTTTAAAATAACCTGCGGGCCCAGAAAATAAAAGAGGAGGGAACACTTCGCATCTCACTGGATGAGCCCAGCATTGTCCTGATACGCAAACCAGACAGAGATAGGACCCAAAAAAAGACCAATATCCCTTACGGACACGCATGAAAAAATGCTCATCAAAATAGAAAAAGAATAACGCGTAACAACCTGAAGGAGTTTATCCCAGGGATGCAAGGCCGGCTCAATATTCAGATGTCAACCTATATAGTCCACCACACTAGAGTCTAAAAGAGAACACCCGTGTGATCCTATCAACTGACGCAGTAAAGGCATTTGACAATTTTTAACACTCATTCATGATTTTAAACACTTGGCCAATTAGGAATATAAGGGAACTTTTTGGACAGCTACAGCTCACATTAATAGGCAAAGACTGGCTGCTTCTCCTCAACCATTAGGAAGAGGCCACCCCTAGTCAACAATTCAGCACAATATTGGAAGCTGTGGCGGGGGAAAGAACAAATGTCAGCATACAACAATAGTCATATTTATATTTTCTAAAAGCAAAAAATTGAAAATCAAGATTTAAAACACAACGCCACTTAAAATAGCTCCAAAGGAAAAGAAAGAAATACTTAGGTCTAAATCTAAGAATTGACATCTTAACTATCCTGCTTTTTCCAAATCATGAGTGTGTCTCCATTTACTTAAGTCCCCTTTGATTTATCTCATCAGAATTTTATACATCAGCAAATTTGTTTATAGACTTAATGCAATTCCAATAAAAATACCAGCAGTATTATTTTTGTAGATACAGATAAGCAAATTCTAACATTTGTAAAGAACTGGAATAGCGGAACAATTTTGGAAAAAACCCACAAAATCATTTGAGGATTCCTGCCCCCCACCCCTTTTTCAGAATTACTATAAAGTTTTTAGTGAAAACCTGGACCCAGACCAAGACACAGGTCAATGGGACAGAGGAGAGTGTCCCAAAATAGGCACATGTAGATATGGCCAATTGATTTTTTACAAAGTTGCAAAGACAATACAGTGGAGAAAGAATCATCTTTTCAACAAATGGTATGGAACAACTCATCATCGATACACAAAAAGAAAAAGATAAAAATATCTCAACTTCAAACCCACACTTGAAACCAAAATGAACTCTGAATGTACCAGAGATATGATTGTTAAAATGTAAATCAAACAAAATAAACAACCAGCCAAACAAAACCAATGTAAAACCATAAACTCAAAGAAGAAAACATAGGGAAACACCCTTGTGACCCTGAGTGAGGGAAAGAGTTCTCAGATATAACACCAAAAGCATGACCCAGAGAAGGAAATTTGATAAATTGGACTTAACCAAAATTAAGAACTTGGGCTCTGTGAAATATAACTTTAAGAAAATGAAAGACAAAGTACAGACTTGGAAAATATATTTTCAGATCACATAGCTGACAAAGAACTTGTATCTATGTAAAATGTATCTATATAGATATATAGATATATCTATATAGATATATACACATATATATTTAATAATAAGAAATATATATGAATTTAATAATAAGAAAGCAAGTAATACCCCCAATGGCAAAATATTTAAACAGCTCATCAAAAAAAATGTGGATGGCAAAACAAGAAAAAAATGCATGTTAATTGCCATTAGGGAGAAGCAGATTAAAACCATGAGATGCCACCCGACACCTATTAGAATGACTAAGATTGGAAAGTGGACAGTACAAAGTGTGGGGAGGATGTGGAGGAGCTGGGACTCCCACACGCTACTGGTGGAAATGTAAAATGGCACAGCCATTCTGGGAAGCAGTTTGGCAATTTCTCCTGAAGTTAAACAGCATTTACTATATGCTCCTGCAATTCCGCTCTTAACTATTTCCTCCGGAGAAATGAAAACTCATGCTCACACAAAATCCTGTTCGCGGGCGTGTAGAGCAGCTCTAGTTATAGTTGTCCCTCACTGGAAACAGCCCCGTGTCTTCAACGGGGAATGGGTAAGCAGACTATTATGCACCCACACAGTGGAAAACTAGCGATAACAAGAGGTGAACTAGAAACATCCAACAGACTGTCAAACCTCAGAGCGAAGGCAGGGGTGGGTGGAGGGGGGAAGAGATCAACCAGTGAACTCATATGCGTATATGCATAACCCGTAGACGCACACAATAGGGTGGTGAAGCTTGGGGGCGGGGGGGGGAGAGGGCAATAGGGGGGAAAAGGGACACATGTAATACTTTCAACAATAAAGATTTATAAAAAAAAAAGAGAGATGAACTATGGACACAGACAATGGCATGCAAATGAACCTCAAAGATGTTGTGCTGAGTAAGAAAAAGCCAGGCTCAGAAGGCTACCAGCTGTCTGCTTCCATTTACATGGCATTTTAGAAAAGTGAGAATTACAGGGCCAGAAACTAGAGCAGTGCTGTGAGGGGCTGGGGAAGGCGAGGCGTTGACTGCAGGGGGCAGGAGGGAACTTTTGGGGGATGGAACTGCCCGGATCCTGCCTGTGGTGAAATCTGCACCTGTGTTAAAACTCACGGGCTGTAGAGCAAAAGTAGTCAATTTTACTGTATGAAAATCTATAACAATCTATACTAATAAAAGGGTAATATGTTAATTAGACTGGACATCATTCCCGACAAAGCCGGAGCCGGAGGGAAGCCTGGGTTCTGGGTGCCAGAGGGAAGCTGGTGCCAGCAGCCAGGGGAAGGAAGGCCTACTCTTGCATGAATTTTGTGCATCGGGCCTCTGGTTTACAAAATAAAAAAGTACAGTATTATTTTTTTTTTATCTTTATTGCTTTCAGAGAGGAAGGGAGAGGGAGAGAGAGATAGAAACATCAATGATGAGAGAGAATCATTGATTGGCTGCCTCCCGCACGCCCCTTACTGGGGACCGAGCCCAAAACCTGGGCACGTGCCCTTGACTGGAATCGAACCAGGGACCCTGCAGTCCGCAGGCTGACACTCTATCCACTGAGCCAAACCGGCCAGGGCAGTAAAGTATTTTTTAAAAAGAGAAGGCCACATCTTACTTTGCAAATGGCATCACATGCTTATATGCTCAAATAGTTTTTTTTACCAGATTCTAGAATTTACAGCAAAAAAGGACTGCTCGTTCAATGGTGCTCTCGCAGCTTTATGAAACCAAACCATTCACACACAGGACACCAGTGGGCAGACACCAGTGTTACTTCTACTTATTTGTATGTGTGTGGACAAGTGCCTTATTTTTTAATGATACACACCAAACTACAAAAAAAAAAAAAAAAAAAAGAGGGACATCACTCACCTGTAGGCAGTGGGGTTATAGGTAAATTTTATTTTAACGTATTTTTACATCTTCTGATTTCTTAGTATTAAGCATGTTTGACTTTATTTTTCTTCTGTAGCAGGCGGCACAGAGAAGGGAGAGCTAGCCTACAGGTAAGCTGTGAAACAGCAATAACATGGACATCTGTGAGCCACCATCCAACCTAAGAACGCAGCCATCGCTTTGCACTGTGTGTGACAAAATCAGGGTGAAAAGCCGATAAACCATGAAAATAACTGCTCTTCTCTCCCTCCCTGGGCACCTGGGGCTGCTGAGCTGTGAGGCTGACCATGGCCTCCTGGAGCCTAAAGAAGTCCCACTCCCCGCCCGCACCTGCGGGCCCAGCACTCGCCTCTCTGAGCTGCAGCCTCCGCCTTTGTCTGTGAGCTGGACACACACCAGCACCAGAGCGAAGGGCAGACTATTTCAGGACAGCGTTGTGATTAAGGGCTTGGCGTGGAGATCGGGGACCCACATCCCTGCTGAAAAGAGGAATGCGCACTCATGACGTTTCTGTCTCTAAAGACGCTGTGGCACGTTTTCGTGGTAAGAATAGACATCACAATCTGAATGAACTATGACAATTCAAACATAAAAATTCGACGGTGAATGAAAGACTGTGGTTGGCCTTGGGGGTTCCCAGTCCAGGGAGAGGAGCTGGGAAAAGGCTGTGTGGTGTGGTGGGAGCCAGCACACGGGGACAGGAAGTGGGGACAGCACAGATCGGGGTCCTGGTCCCAAATCTAGTGGTGGACCCAGTGGCCCAGAAGGCCATTCCCAGGTCCCCCCACTAGCTGTGTGGTTGTGAAAAAAGATCGTGATAACCTCTGCTCCCCCCCCCTCTACCCCCAGGGGTCCAGGCCGCTGGCATTTCTTGCTCAGTTAACGGCAGCCTCCCCACTGCGTCTCCCAGCTGCCACTCTCCCCCTGCAATCCAGCCCTGATTAAAGCCCTCCCATGGTTCCCTTAGATCAGTGGTCGGCAAACTGCGGCTCAGCAAACCGAGGCTCGCGAGCCGCATGCGGCTCCTTGGCCCCTTCAATGTGGCTCTTTCACAAAATACCGACTCCTGCGCATGGGCCACGAAGTTTCAATCGCACTGTACATGCGCGCCCGCACGTGGTATTTTGTGGAAGAGTCACACTGAAGGGGCCAAAGAGCCGAATGTGGCTCTCGAGCCGCGGTTTGCCGACCATGGCCTTAGATCTTATAGTAAACGCCACACTCCTCATCCTGCCTACACCTTGCCTCACCAGCCCACCTCTCCAGCCTCATCCCCTTGCCTCCCCCTCTGGCTCATCAGGGTCTCACCTCATGGCTTATTTATATATTTATTTATTTTAATATGAAAGCATCTGTGGTTTCTCTTCTTTTTTTTTTAAAAAAATATATTTTATTGATTTTTTACAGAGAGGAAGGGAGAGGGATAGAGAGTTAGAAACATCGATGAGAGAGAAACACCGATCAGCTGCCTCCTGCACACTCCCCACTGGGGATGTGCCCGCAACCAAGGTACATGCCCTTGACTGGAATCAAACCTGGGATCCTTCAGTCCGCAGGCCGACGCTCTATCCACTGAGCCAAACCGGTCAGGGCTCATGGCTTATTTTTAATGTCACTTTTCAGAGAGGACTTTCCTGACCAGCCTATCTAAAGCGGCCCTCCCAGTCATGCTCTAGCGCACGCTTGAATTTTACTCATAGTGTTTCTCAGTAGCAGAAATGTTCCTGTGCTTTAGTGTTCTTGGCTGCCCATTAGAACGTGAGCTCCACAGACACTGGGTCCTGGCGTGTCTTCTTCATGCAGCGTGTCCGGCACCGAGGGCACTGTTGGCGCCCAGTAGATAATAAATAAACATTTCAGAGAAACATGTGATGGATGAATGAATGAAGATGAAGTGTCTTGCCAAAGTCACATGGCCAATGAATGAGGACACCCGGGCTGGAGTGTGCCATCACGGCCACCTCCCTGGCCTTCCTCCCAGCCCCCCTCAACCTCCCTGATCACCCTCTGCCCCAGTAAAATAAAGTGAACACACAGACGAACTTCTGCCTGGATAGAATCAGCTAATCATGGGCATCAAGCAGCCTCTACGGAAAACAAGTCACACACATACAGAAAGAGGAGTGTCCTCTTACTGCGTGAATGTGGGGGTGTCTCGGCTGATTTTTCATTGAAATTCTAAGGAACTTAAACGCTCCGTCAGAAAGCCTCCTTAGTCACTCTTCCAGTCATTCCGTCGCTCACTCATGCATTCGTCAAACCTTTACTCGGTGTTTACATGTATCTGTGCAGCTGCTGGGGACATTTTGTCCAGCCCCCCTGTCCCCTGCAGGGCACCTCTGTCTATTTCCTGTCCTTTGGGGCTGCTGACCACACCAGTGCGGGGGCGGGGGGGGGGGCGGGGTGACACCCTCAGGGGACAAGCTTGCAAGAAGACAGGAAATGGCAACAAGCAGAACCCAGGTCATTCTCAAAATGCATCTCTCATTCGTCTTCACTCCAGGATGACACGGGTTTCTCGGGGAGTAAAGCTGCCCGTTTAAGCACCCAGACCGCCCCGTCTGTGAATCTCAGAGGAGCTGACTGCACATGCCACGTCGAAACCCGAGGAAGATCTCAGAGCTGCTGGCAGGTGAAGGGAGCCTCCATCCTGCGCTGCGTGGCTCTGACTTTCTGCTTCTCGGGGGAGATTCTGTCCCAGCTGCACCTTGTACCTCACTAGGATGGGGGCTGCTGTCCAGGCCACTGGCCTCTCGGTAATTTACCCAGCCGGGGACGGGGGGAGGGAGGGGGGCGGAGTTTTGTCACTTATCTGTCCAAAGAGGTGCTTGCTGTAACTTGTCTGCTTGGAGGGGGAGGGGATGCTTCTTTCTGACGTGCACACAGGCCCCGGGTGCTGGCCGCAGCCCTGCCTGAGCCGTCTCTGCTTCCCCTCCAGCTGCCAGCGTGCGGGAGGCTGGGAAGCCAGAGGAGCCCCCGGGCTTGTCTTGTATAAAACAAAGCCTGAGAAACTGCTCTGTGCAAAGAGCATGACACTTCCACCCACAGACTTGGAACATGTGTTTGGGCTGCTCAGAGGCCCTGGGGGTGGCTTCCTAGCGCCGGACAGAGCTTTGAGGGTCAGAGGTTGCCGAGGAAATGAAAGAGCATCTAGGGGACACCATCCATGTGGCAGACATTGTGCAGGGCGGGGAGCACAGAGATCAAGAAATGACAGGGCCTTTGCCCTTAGGAGCCGGAGGTCTAACCAGCCTGCGACTTCTTAGTGAGCGCAGTCACACTCCCGGCCGAGACACGCACACTGACAGCTCACAGACCCGAGGTCCACAGCCTGCTGATCACATGCCCGCTTCACAGGTTCACACGGGAGCCAGAGGCGCGCTCTGCCTAGTGTGGTGTTAAAACTCACCCGTCACATACAAAACCAGGCCTGCGGTAAACATAAAAGGCACACGTGGCTGTACAGTGAAAAGCAAGTGTCCTCGCTCTCCTCTGGCCCATGAGTGCCCTTCCCCAGAAGGAGCCATCGTGTTAAAAAGTCTTAAAAGTATATGCACAGCCGTGGACACAGACAGCAGTGTGGTTGGCCGGGGAAAGGGGGAGGTCCGGGGTGGAGGGGGTCAATGGAGGGGGAAAGGGACATTTGTAATACTTCCAACAATAAAGATAAATTTAAAAAAGGAAAAAGGAATAAAAATAAAGTCAGCGGGGCTCGGGCGGCCCGTGGTGCCCATGTGAATCGTCTGACAAGCGTCCAGGGGGCACTCGCTGCTTCTCCTAGCACCTGCCGCAGGGGGTCCTGTGTGTTAATTGTCCGGTTGCCCCGCTAGAAAGCAAGCTCCACGGGGGCAGGACTCTGTCACGTCCACTGCTGTGTCCTCATTACCCCACAGGGTTTACACCCCCCGGAAGGCCCTCGGTAAATATCGCTGAGTGAACGGCTGCCAGGCACTCAGATGGAGACGAGACAGTGTCACTGTCCCCAAGCTGCTCTCAGGCCGGGAGCGGAAGCCAGTCTGGGGGGCATGGCTGGTAGGACACATGGCACAGGAAACAGACATCATCTTGATGCTCAGAGTACTGGCAGAGGAGCCAGTCTTCCCATGGGGAGGGGACGCAGACGCAGACGCAGTAGCGAGGACACTGTGCTCTGCCACGCTCCCATCACGGGCACCCCTGCCACCTGTGCTTGGGGATCTGTCTCGGGCCCCATCTCGGACAACCTGGCTGCAACACCAGGCTGCTCCTTTTGTGCCTCTGACCAAGCACATGGCACCTCAGAGCTCAGCCCCCGTGCCCTGTGGTTTCCCTGTTCCTCTGTGGGGAGCCTCGATAGGGTTAAACCTCGGACTGACCTGCTGGCAAAGTCACAAACAAGTCCCAGTTTAGAGGGCACAGTCCTCTTAAGCATAATTAGGCTTGACCTTATAACCCTCCCTAGATCTTACCTGGGAAGCTAATGGGCTGAGGGAAGTGCAACAAGAACAAAAACAAGTGAAGCTCACAAGAACGGTGTAAACAAGTGAAACTCACAAGAACAGTGTAACTCTGGAAACCACTACCTTGTTTACCTCTGACTATAAAAATAAAGGCTCAGCTTGCCTCAGGATCTTTCTCTGTGGCCTCAGCCAGGCAGAGGAAGATCCACAGAGACTAAAGAGAGCTAGAGAGTTCTGAACGCTGTCTCCGTGTAAAACATTCTTCGCCGACTCCGTCCACACCTTTGGGAACCCCTGGACCCCCGGGGCTGGACCCCAGCATTCTTCTAGTCACAGCAAGAACATGGCATCACAGGAAAGAAGCACATGACCTCTGTCTCCAGTCAGGAAGACTCCAGCACCCGGCACAGGCAGCAGGGCGCGCGGCCCGGGGTGGATCCCAGTGAGTGGGGAGAAGCGCCACGGTCACTGCACTGTGGCCTCTCACCCTGCACTGTCCATGCATCGTTTCATTTGTTCAACCGTTACTGAGCCTCACTATGTGATGGACACTGTGCTCCAGACACAAGGTCGGAAAACGTGTCTTCAGTTGAAGACCAGATCCATGCATGGATGGATTCATTCATTCATTCAACATTTACTGAGCATCTTCTGGATGGCAGACACTGTGTTAGGTCCTGGGGATATGGCAATACCTTATCATAGACCAAGACACCTGCCCTCCTAAAGGTAGTGCTCCAGTCTAGTGGGTATGTAGTGAGTATGGATGGTATAGATAAAGTCAGTGATTAAATTGCATGTTAGATGATGGCAGTGCTATAAGAATGAGACTGGGAAGGAGAATGAGGGGTTCCAGGGTTGGGGGTGTGGTTTTTAAAAGGGTGATCAGGGAGTTCTCATTGAAGAGGTGGCATCTGAGTAGAACCCTGTAGAAGGAAGAGAGCAAGCTAGGTGACAATTGCAGGAATCATGCCCCAGGTGAAGGGAGGAGCCAGCCAGGCGCTAAGGAGGGTGTTGGTAGACAGCTCTCCATGGTTTATGCAGGCCTGTGAGCTCTCGTTTCAGGTCACGTCTTCAAGAAAGTTTGTGTCATGAATAGCTTTGGAAAAGAGAGAGCATGTCTCCCCCCAGGGCAGAGCGCCATTCAGTATAACAGAGACAATGTTTCCTTCCAGGGCAAAGATCTGCTGGCAGCTCGTTGTGAAACCTGGGCTTCCCAAGCTCAGGTTCCTTGCTCGGGACAGCATTCACTGGCCCCACTCCGTGCTGTCCCCAGGGGCTTGGCAGGCCAGGGGAACCGAAGGACATGACACTCATGCTCTGATTGTGCTGTGAGTAATACAGTCCTTGTCTCTGACCCTGGAGTCGCGTGTTTTCTGCCAACGTCCTTAACACTGTGGCAAGCGAACTTGTTAGTTGTGGGGAAGCACGGGACTTGGTTGGAAAGTCTGTAAGGAGGAATCTCCAAAAGGTCGGGGGGCCTTTAGGGGGGCCTTGCCAAAGGCGGCAGCCCCTGCCTTGACTTTTCCAAACAAGTCTGAGCCCCTGGGTGTTTTATTGGAATCTTTATGTCTAGTCTCTAGACATGTCCTTGCTTAAAGGACACTGCAGACGCATGTGTCTTCTCAAGGATGCTTACCCTACTGATAGTATCTAATAGTTAATTTTAATTTAAGCTGCTGTTACAATAAAAGCCTGAGGAGGCAGGCGAACGGGGCTGTTTGGTTTCTCAAACCAAGCAGTCCCTTAGCCTTCTCTTTCACAGGAACTAGTGTCAGAGTAATCATTCATCTGTAGCTCAGGGTCTGCTGGTCAGCCCCGGCAGATGGTTCCCCATGTGAGGACCGAGGAACTGAACAAGACTCAAGGGAAACCTCGAAAACAAAGAGGAAGAAAAGGAAAGTAACTGCAGTAAGTCATTGGAGCCCACTGGGGATTTCCAAGTTCGAGGGGATTGTTTCTCAGCTAAGCTTTCATAATGGGACAACAGTTATCCACAGAACAGCAGCAATATATCACAGTGCTGAAGCAGTTAGTAAAAGCAGGTGGTGCCTCTGTTACAGGAGAACAACTAAAATGCCTCTTACAAACTGTTATAATTTATAATCCTTGGCTCCCTGATGCTGGAATGCTAGACCTTAATCTCTGGGAACAAGCGGGCAGGAATTTAAAGAGAAATCAGGCCCAGGGAAAATGAGTGCCCTTATCATCAGTAACTATGTGGTCATGTTATCTCTGTTATGCTTCTTAAGAGTGTAAGTATATTTTCCATTGGAAAAATAAACCTATTTCTAAAAGTAAAGGGGAAAAAGGGTTTTTTCCTGTATTTGCCTAGGAAGCAAAAGTTTTATATGTATACTAGAGGCCCGGTGCACAAAATTTGTGCCTTCGGGGGCGGGGGTCCCTCAGCCAGGATTGAGAGAGGGCACAGGCCAGGCCAAGAGACACCACCAGTGCATGATCTGGGCCAGGGAGGGACACGGGAGGTTGGCCAGCTGGGGAGGGGCCACGGGAGGGCTCCAGGGCATGTCGAGTCCATCTCACTCAGTCCCAATGGGCCGGACCTCAGCAGCAAGCTAACCTACCAGTCAGAGCGTCTGCCCCCTGGTGGTCAGTGCACGTCATAGTGAGCGGTTGAACTGCCTTAGCATATCATTAGCATACTAGAGGCCCAGTGCATGAAAATTCATGTACTGGAGGGGGTCCCTCAGCCTGGCCTGCCCCCTCTCACAGTCCGGAGCCCTCAGGGGCAGGAGGTGACCCAGTGATCAGGGGAAGGCGACACCCCCATCACACCTCTGCTGCTGCCACTGCCAGCAGCGCAAGCCTCAGCTGGCCCTGGTTACCTGCACCTTGGGCCGACCCTGGGCGACTGGGCAGCCACCATCTGAGGCTTGCCTGCACCTCGGGCTGGCCCTGGGCAGCTGGGGGGCTGAGGGAACTGGGGGACTCCGGAGGCAGGTGCAAGGCAAGGCTGTGCCTGCCACCCTGGCGGGGCTGAGGGGACTGGACGCCACCATCTTGTGGCTGTGGGCGCTGCCATCTTTGAGGGCAGGGCAGTCAATTAGCATACTCCCTCTTATTGGCTGTGGGCACTGCCATCTTTGAGATGGCATGAGGATCAATTAGCATATTCCCTCTTTATTAGATAGGATTATGCTTTGTATAGTTGAACAGATGACTGGACAACCGAACACTTAGCATATTAGGCTTTTATTATATAGGACTGGAGGCCCAGTGCACAGATTTGTGCACTGGTGGAGTCCCCTGGCCTGGCCTGTGGGGATTGGGCTGAAACTGGCTCTCCAACATCCCCCGAGGGGTCCTGGATAGTGAGAGAGCACAGGCCAGGCCGAGAGACCCACTAGTGCATGATCGGGACCTAAGAGGGACCGCGGGAGGGCTCCAGGGTGTGTCTGGCCCATCTCGCCCAGTCCCAATGGGCCAGACCTCAGCAACAAGCTAACCTACCAGTCAGAGCATCTGCTCCCTGGTAGTCAGTCCACATCATAGCAACCAGTCAAATGATCGAATGAATGATCGGACACTTAGCATATTAGGCTTTTACTATATAGGATTATTAAAATGATTATGTTAATCAGGAACTTGATTACTTTAAATGAATAAATTACTTAACACTATTTAATAATCTATATATATAAAAACCTAAGCGACTGTTACGACTGGACGACCAGATGACTGGAAGACCGGCCAGTAGCTATGACACACACTGACCACCAGGGGGCAGACGCTTAATGCAGGAGCTGCCCCCTGGTGGTCAGTGCGCTCCCACAGCCAACCTCCTGTAGTCTCTCCCCCCCTGCACCCCCTGGCCCCGATCAGCTGGGAGGGACCCCACCTGTGTATGAATTTGTGCATCAGGTCTCTAGTAATAATAATAATATACAATCTTTTAATCTAATGTATTTGACAATCCTTCCAGGGTTTAAATTTTAAGAAACTTTTCCTTGACCTAGAATTAGCTGTAGGTCATTCCAATAGGCTCTGGAATGCCTCAAGTGTTTGTTTTCTCTCTCACAAAGGAAAGTTTCCTGCCCAAAGTACATGGGAAACTTTGTCAAATAATAATAACTATGTTATGCTTTCATTTATAGCTCTAATTGTTATTGTGGAATATTGTGTTTTACAGAAAGGACAAGATTCCATGTCACTTCCATTACTCCATAAAGTATCTGGATTTATAGAAGTACTAGCAGGAAAAATCAGGAGAAACAAACATTTTATTATGGGGCTAAATGAATAGAAAATAATTATATAGCTTTTCTAACTTTTGTTAAAAGTATTACTAATTCTTAAACTTTTTGTTTTTCAGATATAAGGAAGCATTTTTAAAGCAATTTGGTAAATTATATATTTCTCTTTCTACTTGTCCCTCCAGAATTCTTAATAAGTACCAATACATTTCTTTACATAGATTCAATAAGAACTGTTTCCAATTATAGCCATAGTAACCAAGATAAAAACTGACAATGGGCCTGCTTATAGCAGCCATGCCTTTGCTACCTTTTATAGGACTTGGTCCATCCAGCATTCCACGGGAATCCCTTACAATCCACAGGGGCAGGCCGTTGTCGAGCATACCCATTTGACATTAAAGAGCATACTAGTAAAACAAAAAAGGGGGAATATAGGACTCAAGGACCCAATGAATTATTCACATGGGGGAGAGGATATGGGTGTGTTTCACCCCCACAGGGCCGCTGTGGATTCCAGCTCATCGGATTAAACCCTATCATGGCATGGCACGGTGACTGCCAGAACTCCTCCAGCCACAATAGTACGACTTTCACTGATAATCTTACTGACAATAGCCTGACTTACACCACTCACCCCTATGTCTTTGTTATGGGCCCCAATCTACTAATAAACCATAGCTCATTTTTTCTAGTACAGGCTGCATCCTGTATTACCACCCAGAATGTTACCTCATTGAACATCAGCACTATTATGGTACTTAGGAGACAAGCTGAAATCCTAATACCTGTTAATCTCACCAGGAAATGGCAAGGCTCATCAGCTATTGAAGTCTTAGAAAGAGCATTGAGCCAATCACGGCCCAAAAGATTTTTGGGGATGCTCATTGCAGCCATCATCTCGCCTGTTGTTATTCTTACTACCGCCAGCATCGCTGTGGAGGCCCTTTCTGAGTCTGTGCAGATGGCCACATTTGTAGACAATATGGCCTATAATGTAACTAGGGAATTCACTATATAATAGCACATAGATAAAAAAAAATATTAGCTAGACTACAGGCAATAGAGGCAGCCATTGAATATCTGGGGGAAAGACAGGACACCATAGCATACAGGCAAGTGCTCAATTGCAACTGGGAGCATAAGCACGTATGTGTCACCCCTTAAAACGGAACAGTAGTCACCATCAGTAGATTGACATTAAAAAGCATCTATAGGGAGTCTTTCATGATAACCTTACTGAAGAAGTAAACATGTTGCAAAGGCAAATTAAAGAGTCCTTTCTTGCTGTCAATGAACATGAAAACCAGACTACAGCTTAGAATACGGTAAAGGAGCATTTGGAGTGGCTAGACCCACCACATGGTGTCCTTGAATCAATTAGTACCCGATTGGACTAACCATTGCTGTCATTGTAATTCCCTTTGTTTTTCTTATAGTCTACAAAATCAGAACACGAGCAGTAAACACGCTTTGCAGACCCCGACATTCCAAAGCAGAAAGTTCACTGCGTCCCTCTGTCTTCTGCAGCCAGCAAAACAAAAAGGGGGAGATGTGGGGAAGCATGGGACTTGGTTGGAAAGTCTGTAAGGAAGAATCTTGGAAAGGCCAGGGGCCTCTAGGGGGACCTTGCCGACAGCAACAGCCCCTGCCTTGACTTTTCCAAACAAGTCTGAGCCCCCGGGGTGTTTTACTGGAATATTTATGTTTAGTCTTTAGATGTCCTTGCTTAAAGGACACTACAGATGCATGTGTCTTCTCAAGGATGCTTACCCTACTGATAGTATCTAATAGTTAATTTTAGTTCAAGCTGCTGTTACAATAAAAGCCTGAGGAGGTAGGCGAACGGGGCTGTTTGGTTTCTCAAACCAAGCAGTCCCTTAGCCTCTCTTTCACAGAAACTAGTGTCAGAGTAATCATTCATCTGTAACTCAGGGTCTGCTGGTCAGCCCTGGCAGTTAGTTATAAGTAGAGTAAAATCTTAGACCCCTCATTGTTCTTGACAGAGGGACCAGACCAGAGACAAAGAGAATGAGTGAATGAATAAGTGAATGAAGGAATTGGGATTTCAAGGGCCTATCTCCTTAAATACAGCACATCCACAATGAGCAGTCCTGGGGCAGGTGCAGACCACACTGGTCACTGCCTTAGGGAAAAGCAGGCCCCAGGACTGTCCACAGAACCATAGAGGCGCTCGTTGGGAGGCAGCAGGAAGAGGCCGACGGGAGTGTGTTCATAGTGGCCACTGTCCGTAGTTGATGCAAGTACCGTGGGAAGGCTTCCGGAGAGGAAGGACTGGAGTAAGCAGGATTTAGGGGAAGATGTGAAGAGGCCTGGCTCAGGGTCAGGGTTTCACAGTAAAGACCCCATGTTCTGACCATCCCCGCCCACCCCAGCCCCCCAAGCTCTTACTGCTGGCTCCTAGGGCAGGCTGTTCAGACAGAAGAACCACCCCCGGACCCCCCTGTGGCCACCCCTTCCAGACTAAAACCTGGGAAAAAAGATGTGGATTTCCCAGGACTGCACCTCTGCCTCCCTCATGCCCTCTGCCCACAGCCTGGCACAGAGAGAAGGGACGTCCTAAGCCTGCCACCTCCCTGCTCCCCAAGAATCCACTTTCCCCTCCTCCCACCACCGCTGCCTCACGCCCAGGGCATCAGGGGCAGGTGCTCTTTCCAGTGAGACAGTCACACTGGCCAGACAGCACACCTGGTTCTCTGGTTTAGAGCATGTGGCAGCAGACTCACAGCAGCAGGGAGGGATAGGAATGAGGGTTCCCTCACCCCTCACCCCTCACCCCTCACCCTTCACCCCTCACCCCTCATCCCTCATCCCTCACCCCATGAGGCTTTCCAGATCCTGCGGGGTCGGGGAGGGGACGGCCTGCTCCCCTGTGGCTGCTCCCTGTGGATGGGGCGGCCCATTTCCTCCTCTACGTCTGCCAATAGCCCGGAAGGAAACACCTGGCTGTTGGAAGGCCATTCTGAGGGTGAGGGGAGAGCATTGTTCCCGGGGGCAGGGAGCTGCACGCAGGCCGGGAAGCTTTGGGGCCAGGACGAGGTGGCGCTGATGGCAGCGTGGCCTTCCCACTCACTGCCAGTCCGGGAGCCGATCTCTCCCAGGTAACAGAGGGGCACGCAGGCCCTGGCGAGCGGCTGTGCAGAGCTGAGCTGCCTGGGTTCAGCCCTCTCTATTGCTATGGCAACTTGGACCAGTAGCTTAAAACCTTTGCCCCTCAGTTTCCCTAACTTTAAAGGAGACCTAATGGCCTGGCCAGTGTTGCTCAGTGGTTGAGCACCGACCTATGAACCAGGAGGTCACAGTTTGATTCCCAGTCAGGGCACATGCCCGGGTTGTGGGCTCGATCCCCAGTGTGGGGCGTGCAGGAGGCAGCCGATCAATGATTCTCTCTCATCATTGATGTTTCTGTCTCTCCCTCTCCCTTCCTCTCTGAAATCAATAAAGATATATATTTTAAAAAGAGACTTAATAATAGCACCTACTCACAGGATTACTGTGAAGACTAAATGAGATCATATTCAAAATCCACTTAAAACCAAATAAAGAAACAGGACAGGCCAGACCTGTCAGTCCTCCATAAACTCTACACTTTGGTGTCCAAATTGAACCTCCAGCCGTTCTTTCCTTTAACGCCACCTCTCACAGCCACTCTCCTACTCCATGGGTTTGCACACGTGCCTCGTGTTTGCACACAAACCATCTGCCGCCCTCAGGGCTCAGGTGCACCTCCCGCCGAGCCCTTCCTGATCCCACACCAGCGCCAACCTCCGCCTTCACACCCCACCCACCCACGGCTCTGGCGCGTTTGACCTTCTCTGTTAGTCATTCGTAACCAGGTCTCAACCCCCACCAGCCGGCCAGTTTCTCAAGGATGGAGACCGGCCTTGGTTGGACTCGCGCTGGCTGCACGTGTAGAAGATGCTCGATCCATGTGTGTGGAGAGAGAGGCCAGACTGGCCTCACTGGTTCCAGGTTCCCCGGGACAGGGGTGGGCAGAAGCCGCCCCAGAAGGGGTGCAGAGGGAACCCAGAAGGCTCGTTCTGAGTTGCTTATCACCCTGTAATCTTTGGTAGGTTGCTTCATCTCTCTAAGCTTTAGTCTCCCGGCCTATAAAATGGGCATTAGAACATGTATCCAGCCTACTACCTCCGATTGCTCATGAGAATCCAGTGGGATGGGGACTGGACTCTACAGCACGGACGGGGCTGTAGTCTTATGATTATTGTACATTAATCTTATGATTATTGGTATTTGCAAGATTCGGAGAAGAAAGAAGAGGTCTTCTCACACGGGCCTGTGTCCTTTCTTCTTGTGAAAATGGGCTGAACAATCTTAACTTGGCTGCGTGGTCCTAGTAGCCGCCAGATCTGGGTAACCCTTCTCAGAGAGGCTGGGCCTGTGTTCCTCAGAGCCAGGGCTGCCTCACCCCTTCCCTGGACCCCCCTCCAGCATCCCTCCTCCAGGTACCCCATCTGCTCTGCTCCGATCTGCCTCTTCCGCTCCCCCCTTGCAGACACCACCCCAGCTAGCACCTACCTCAGCTCAGCTGCTGCAGCTCAGCCCCCCAAGTCCTTCAGCCGATGAGCTCCCCACAGTCCTGCCCCGGGAGGCTGCCAGCCCCAGAGAAGCCGATGCCCTAGAGGAGCCAGGCTGGTGCTTCCAGTCTCAGCTGCAGCCTCCAGATCTGCAGAGAAAAGCCGAGGGTTGAACAGGCCAGCCCTGTCCCCTCCTCTTCCTTCCCCTTCCCCTTCCCCTCAGGCCTCAGAGCTCCTCCCAGGGCGCATCCTGCTGCGAGGTTGCTCTGTGGTCAGCCATGGTCACGGAGGTTCTTTATTCTCATCAGGCAGGAGGTCGGCACCTCTGTCTCCTCCCAGAAGTCCTGCTGCTGACTGGGCAGTGACGCGGGGAGCGCTGACCTCTCTCCCCAGCTCCAGACCCACCGAGCACCTGCCTCCGGACACTCAGCCAGAGAGACCTCAGGCACCTCCAAAGTGTGTACGAACCTAGCTCATCACTTCCCCTCCACACCCACTGTTCTGCTCCTCATCTTAGAATCAGAAACCCGAGACTCGTTCCTAACACCTCTGGCTCCCTCACCTCTAACATCTAAGCAGCACCAAGTCCTGTCAATGCCTCACGAACCCACCGCTTTTTCCCACCATCACTGCTTCATCAGGCACCGTCATCTTGTGCCGGGACTGATGGGCAGACCCTGAATGACGGATGAATGATGACTTTAACACACGTTTCTGTGAGAGAGGGGGCTGAGGCACTACCTGGCTGTCGCCGCCAAGGCGCCCTGTTCGCCTGCCTCCTTTGGCTTTTATTGTCACAACGGCTTGACCTCCAATTAACCTCTAGATACAATCAGCCGGGCAAGTATCGTTGAGAAAGCACATGCTTCTACAAGGTCAGGTCTTTAAAGACTCAACATAGAGATTCTAGCAAAACACCCAGGGGGATCGGACTTGTTTGGAAAAGTCAAGGCAGGGGCTGCCGCCTTCGGCCAGGTCCCCTCAGAGGCCCCGACCTTTCGGAGAATCCTCCTCACAGACCTTCCAACCCAGTCCCGAGCTTCCCCACAGTGTGTCTCCTCTATTCTGGCAACAGCCTGATGTCTCCCTGGAATGCTGCCCCCACCTCGCAGCCGGAGGCCTCCTTCTGACAGTGAAACACATGCTGATCATCTGACCCCTTCAGTGGCTCCCTATTGCCTTCAAGAGACCAGCCAAACTCCTGGCGCGACTTGTAAAGACCTTCTCGATCTGGTCCTTCTTGCATCCCCAACCTCGGGCTCTACCCCATCACCCTGTCTCCTCCCAGAAGTCCTGACCGACTGCAGCTCCTCAGTGACCCCGGCTTTGCCTGTGTGCGCATCCTCTTCCCAGCCCTCCTCCCGGCTCCCTTTAAGTCATCCTTCGTTCAGCAGAGCAGAGCCAAGAAGAAGAAGTCGGAGTGGCAGGAGGAAGAGTGGAGGGCCAGGAAGCTGGGGAGAGAGCATCAAGGAGATGACGGTCAACACTGTCAAGGACGGCAAAGAGGACACGGATGAGGGTGACAGGTACTGGCCTTAGTGACGAGGGGAGGGCCGGGCTGGGGAGCAGCTGGCCTCCACGGTGACACGTCTGCTAGCTTGTCATGTTTTTTCTTTTTCTCACATTTTGAAGCCAAGCAGTCTTTCGGGGAATCTCCAACCCATTTCCAGACGTTGGTAAAGCTCACAGATTGCTATGCTCTTATCGGTTTGGCCTAATGGATAAATGGAGAGTGACAGATTGCTGACAGCTTTGTCTTAATGTCTAGATCAGCCGTGGGCAAACTACGGCCCGCGGGCCAGATCCAGCCCGTTTGAAATGAATAAAACTAAAAAAAAAAAAAGACCGTACCCTTTTATGTAATGATGTTTACTTTGAATTTATATTAGTTCACACAAACACTCCATCCATGCTTTTGTTCCGGCCCTCCGGTCCAGTTTAAGAACCCATGTGGTCCTCGAGTCAAAAAGTTTGCCCACCCCTGGTCTAGATGCAGCTCTGCCTGACCCTGAAGCCCAGATCCACTCTTCAATTGTTCAACTGTGTGATCCAAGACATACCCCCCCATTTTTTTATTAGGCCTCTTTGAGCTAGGTTTCTGTCACTTGCAACCAAAGGAGAAGTCACTTTTTCTGCAAAGGCTTGCATGCATTTTTTTTCCATCCCCTCATTTCCTAGAAGAGGACATTTGAAAAGAGAAAGAGAGAGAGAGAGACTCCAGCCCCAGCCAGTTTGATTCTGTGGATAGAGCCTCAGCCTGAGGACTGAAGGGTCCCAGGTTCGGTTCTGATCAAGGGCATGTACCTCGGTTGCCTGCAACCAGTCACTGTGTCTCTCTCACATTGATATTTCTCTCTCGGTGTCTCTCCCCCCTCCATGCCACTCTCTCTAAAAGTCAATGGAAAAATATCCTTGGATGAGGATTAACAACAACAAAAAGAGGCCTGAAATTTAAATAATTTGCTCTATGGCTCTGCTTCCCTCCCACATGTACTGTTCTGTCCCCCTTTTGTGTGACTGGAATCACATTCTATTTTGCATCTTTTTATTGGGGTTCTTAGGTCACATGTCTGCCTCGCCTCTCTGGCCGTCACTGTAACTTCTGGGAAAGCAGAGAGGAAGTCTTCATTACTCTACCCATCTTAGGATAAGAGAATGTTAAGAGAATGCTTGGCTCTTTAGATAAAGTAAATGGACGAATGGGTGAATGGAGGAAGAGAAGGAAGAAGAGAGGGGTGGAGGGAGGAGGGAGGGAGAGAGTTGGGAAGGGTGAAATGAATAAGGACCGAGAACTCAGCCCCTGCAGGTTCAGGACTGAGCAGAGGCCAGGCAGTGTGGCCATTCTTATCAGCGTGGGCCTAACTGAATCGGAAGTCACAAGCTGATGATGCCTCTGTGGCCACCCTGCTCTTCTTATCAGCTGCTGGGTCTGTAACTGCACTGGGTGTGGCAGCCACAGAGGGGGGCTTGGTGCCTGTCCACACTCCAGAGCTGTCCCCTGCAAGCCTCCCCGCTCCTCTGTCTCTCCTGGGCACTGGGAGCTGCTCCTGCAACTTGGCCTGGGGATGTGAAGTTACTGATCTTTCCTGGCCCATCCTCATCCCTCTTTCCCGGAGAGCCCCATCCGGTCCCACCTATTCAAAGGCATCTCATCTGTTTTCTGGACTTCTTTTTTTTTCAGTTACAGTTTACATTCAATATTATTCTGCATGAGTGTCAGGTGTACAGTTAGTGGTTAGACAATCATACACTTCACAATGTGGTTCCCCCCCCCCGAATATTTTAAGTACCCACCTGGCCTCAGGCATAGTTATTACAATACTAGAGGCCCGGTGCACAAAATTTGTGCATGGGTGTGTGTGTGTCCCTCAGCCCAGCCTGCACCCTCTCCAATCCAGGACTGCTGGCTCCCAATCGCTTGCCTGCCTGCCTGATTGCCCCTAACCGCTTCTGCCTGCCAGCCTGATCAACCCCTAACCAGTCCCCTGCCAGCCTGATCAACGCCTAACTGCTCCCCTGCCAGCCCAATTGCCCCTAACTGCCCCCCCCTGCTGGCCTGGTCACCCCTAACTGCCCTCCCCTGCTGGCCTGGTCACCCGTAACTGCCCTCCCCTGCAGGCCTGGTTGCCCCAACTGCCCTCCCCTGCAGGCCTGTTCCCTCCCAACTGCCCTCCCAGGTGGCCATCTTGTGGCAACCATCTTTGATCACATGGGGTGACCATCTTGTGTGTTTGAGTGATGGTCAATTTGCATATTACTCTTTTATTAGATAGGGTTGTGGACTATATTCCCTGTGCTGTACTTCACATTCACTTGACTATTCTGTAACTACCAATTTGTACTTCTTAATTCCTTCACCTTTTTCACCCAGTCCCCAAATCCCCTCCTCTCTGGCAACCATCAGTCTGTTCTTTGTATCTGTGAGTCTGTTTCTGTTTTGTTTGTCATTTATTTTGTTCTTTAGATTCCACATATAAGTGACGTCATAGGGTATTTGTCTTTCTCTGACTGACTGATTTCACTTAACATAATACCCTCTAGGTCCATCCATGCTGTTGCAAATGGTAAGATTTCTTTTTTTTTTTTTTAATAGGTGAGAACTGTTCCATTGCATGTATGTATCACAACTTTTTTACCCATTCGTCTATTGATGGGCACTGGGGTTGCTTCCATAGCTTGGCCATTGTAAGTAGCTGCAGTGAACGTAGGGGTGCATGTATTCTTTTGAATTAGTGTTTTGGGTTTCTTTGGATATATATACACAAAAGCAGAATCACTAGGTCATAAGACAGTTCCATTTTTAATTTTTTGAGCAATCTCCATACTGTTTTCCATAATGGCTGCACCAGTCTGCATTCCCACCAACAGTGCAAGAGGGTTCCCTTTCCTCCACATCCTCTCCAACACTTGTGGTTTGTTGGTTTATTGATAATAGCCACTCTGACAGGTGTGAAGTGGTATCTCATTGTGGTTTTAATTTTTGTTTCTCTGGTGAACCAGTGTCAGATTTGAATTTGGATTCATTAAATTGCAGGTCTTGAGAACTGAAAAGGATCATTCAATAGAACTTTGTCTACTTTTGATGAACTCATAGCTTACAGGGGCTGTTTAAATGCGTAGCTAGGTTACCTATCAGAATACTTACACAAGAAATCAGGCGTCCTTAGTTTTGTCTACTGTCCAATGAAAAACCTCTGTTTCTGCATAGGGAGTAAAACCCAGTGGTATTTGGTATTTTGGATGTAAAATTCTTGTTTGTGGGATTGTCCTGTGTTGAGCACAGCTGGCCTCAGTGCAGTAAATGCTAGTAGTGCTCTCTAGTGGTTGTATGAATAAAATCGCCCCTGCCTGTTTCCAAAGACTGCAGATACCCCCCTGGCTAAGAACCAGTCTTCATTTCTTTTGCTTCTAATAGGCTCCGACTTATTTGTGCATCCACGTTTCTCAGATGTGAAAACTCTGTCTCGTGTTTGCGGGATGCGCCTACCTCTGAAAATGCCATGGATGTGTGCATAGGCTCTTGTATGAGGAACTGGACTCAATCACTAATATTTAAGAACCTACTGCACTTAAGAGATTAAATACCAGTTCTGCAGGGTACATATTCTAGGTGATATCTGGAGTGAAAATCACAGTGCCAGAATATTAACCCAACCTTGACTTCACACAAAGAACAAAGTGAGAGTTTAGAGAACCTAGGACCACATAAGTGAGCAGCTCTGCCCAGAGAGCAGCCAGGCGGTTCAGTTCAGTGATTTAAAGTACATTCATATTGTTGTGCAACCACCACCACCATCCATGTCCACAGCTCTTTCCATCTTGTAAAACTGAAACTCTGTCCCCATTAAACAATGACCCCCCATATCCCTCCCACAGCTCTTGGCCTCCACCATCCTCCTTCCTGTCTCTGTGAATATGACTATTCTAAGTACCTCATATAAGTAGGAGCAAACAGTATTTATCTTTCTTTTTTTGTGACTGGCTTATTTCACTTAGCATAATGCCCTCAAGATTCATTCATGCTGCCAAAACCGGTTTGGCTCGGTGGATAGAGCATCGGCCTGCGGACTGAGGGGTCCCAGGTTCGATTCCGGTCAAGGGCATGTACCTGGGTTGCAGGCACATCCCCAGTGGGAGATGTGCAGGAGGCAGCTGATCGATGTTTCTCTCTCATCGATGTTTCTAGCTCTCTATCTCTCTCCCTTCCTCTCTGTGGAAAATCAATAAAATATATTTTAAAAAAAAGATTCATTCATGCTATGGCATGTTGCAGAATTTCTTTCCTTTTTGAGGCTGAATAATAATCTATTTTATGTATATGCCATATTTTGCTTATCCATTCATCTGTCAATAGACACTAAGAACTCCTTATTCTTAAAACATTAATAACATCACACCTAAAAATGGATAATTCCTCAAAATCAAATACCTTGTCAATGATAAATTTCTGTTTGTACCAAGTGTTTTAAACATTTGATTTCTTTGAGTCACCATCCAAAATAAAAGCCCACACATTGCATTTGGTCAATGTTTTATATCTTAGAGCTTTTTGAGCAAATCTTTGATCCTATTTTTTAAAAACTTGGTTGTTCAAAGTATTACAAATGTTCCCCTTTATTCCCAGTTGACCCCTGACACCCTACTCCCGCCATCCCTATTTTTATATTTAACACAAATTTAGTATTTTATTTGTTTTTGTGTGCATCTATCTTTTCATAGTCCTTTCAGATCTATTAAGATTCTATTCTGATTGTTATCCTGGTGTATTGGCAGTCTCAAAGGAGACCCTTAGCAGGTAATAAAAACATCCCATCTGTCGCTTCAATTGGAGAAATTGTTCCAAATATTGACTAGCAGGCGATTAAGGTCAGAGCCCTGGGTCCAGCTAGGGGACAGCGGTCCGTAGGCCAGCACCCTCGCGGTGTGGCTCAGCTGTACACCTGCTTATATACAAGCTCACTTCGCGCTTTCCCATCTCATCCCAAATCTCTTTTGTTTCATATGCCGTTTGAGCTTCTGTGTGTTGGATATTTTGATGAATTCAAAGTGAGGAGGCCCCCAAATCTGGCTCTGAAGAATAAACAAGCAATAGGGTGTATGTGAGTAACGAATACAAAGCAGAGTTCTATATGCCATAAAAATGCCATAGAGAAAAGGCTTGGGGTGGGGTGGGGGTGGCGTTAATGGCCGTGGGAGTGACCACCAGCTAACTTAGCAGAGCTAAGCCAAATGCTTTGCTGAGATGATTTATTTTACCCCATTTGTTTGGCTTCAACAAAATGAGGTTGGTTTGGCATGACTTCTCAGTGATCCCACATGGACTCCAGGTAATCATGAGTTTCCTTTCAAAGTGCTCACAGTCATCCGATGGATAATGTAGAAGCTGGGGGGGAGCTCACATGCAGCCGCTTGTCTTCTAGAGCCTTACTGCGCCTTCCGTCCCCCACCCACAGCGGTTCTCAACCTGTGGGTCGCGAACAATGAAAATCCATCCTGCATATCAGATATTTACATTACGATTCATAACAGTAGCAAAATTACAGTTATGAAGTAGCAACGAAAATAGTTTTATGGTTGGGGGTCACCACACCATGAGGAACTGTATTAAAGGGTCGCAGCATTAGGAAGGTTGAGAACCACTGATAGGACATTGACATCATTCCACGTTGTAGGATATTCCTGCAGACAGAGCCAATAGCACTAATCTGAGCCACATGCTCCAGGGAGTTACCATCTTAGATCCTGTCCCATAAACCAGCAGAGGACTAAGCGGGAAGAGGACGAAGGAATCTGAGTGTGGCTCATAGGTGAGAGAGCGGGCAGGACTGGGAGGTTTTTTTGTGATGTTGTGGAGTTTCATCAGTTATTAAACACCAGTGGTGGTTGCCTTGTTTGATTTCTGTTCTCATTCTTGGCTTATTTAAAAATTTTTTTTTAATTGATTTCAGAGGGGAAGGGAGAGGGAGAGAGAGAGATAGAGACATCAATGATGAAAGAGAATCACTGATCGGCTGCCTCCTGGGCGCCCTCTCCTGGGGACTGAGCCCGAAACCCAGGTGTGTGCCCTGACCAGAATCGAACCCTGACCTCCTGGTTCATAGGTAGATGCCCAGCCACTGAGCTATGCTGGCTGGGCTCATTTAAACATCCCATCTTTAATTAAATTATGTTCATCCTTGTGGGCTGCTGCTCTGCCTCCCTTCAGAGTCTAGGTGCTCCCGAGGGTTGGGCCAGGGGGTCCATGCCCACCTGCTCACTGCTCATGTCTCTCTCCGTGATTTCATGTAGTCTCCTGGCTTCACTGGCCACCTATACATAGGCAACCCCATATTGTTTATGTTCAGATAATAAATGTATTATTCAATTTATTTTTTACACATAAGTAATATAAAATGTCATTTCTCTAAAGAAATTTAAAATACACATTCAGTATAGCCAAGTTCTATTCTTTTTTTTAATTTTAATTTTCCAATTGCAGTTGATGTTCAATTTTACATTAGCTTCAGGTGTACAGCATAGCGATTAGACACTTATATAACTTACAGAGTGGCCCCTTTGGTAGGTCTAGTACCCACCTGGCACCATGCGTAGTCGTTACAGTATTATTGACTGTGTCCCCTAGGCTGTCTGTACTGTACATCCTGAGACTGTTTTGTAACTGCCAATTTGTGCTTCCTGACCCCTTTACCATTTTCATTCAGCCCCCCTAAGCCCCTTCCCATCGGCAACCATTAGTTTGTTTTCTGTATCGATGTATCTGCTTTGTTTGTTTGTTTTCGTTTATTTGGATGCCACATATAAGTGAGATCATACAACATTTGTTTTTCTCTGTCTGACTTATTCATTAGCATAATACCTTCTAGGTCCCTCCATGATGTCACAAATGGTAAGATTTCATTCTTTTTATGGCCAAGTAATATTCCATTGTATATAGGTACCACATTGTTATCCAATTGTCTATTTAAAAAATACTTTTATTGCTTTCAGAGAGGAAGGAAGAGGGAAAGAGAGATAGAATCATTAATGATGAGAGAGAATCATGGATTGGCTGTCTCCTGCATGCTCCCTACTGAGGATTGAGCCCACAACCTGGGCATGTGCCCTTGACTGGAATTGAACCCAGGACCCTTGAGTCCGTAGGCCGATGCTCTATTCACTGAGCCAAACCGGCTAGGGCCCAATCATCTATTGAGGGATACTTAGGTTGCTTCCACATGTTGGCTATTGTAAATAATGCTGCAATGAACATAGGGATACATGTATCTTTTCAAATTCGTGTTTTGGATTTCTTCAGATAAATACTCAGAAGAGGAATTGCTGTGACCCCTGTATTTTTATTTTGGGGCCTGAAAAGTTTCTTTTGACTTAAAAAGTGAAGCAATATATTATCTAAGAAAATTATGAAAGTAAAGAGTGCTGAGGAGGGCAAATCCTACCAAATGTTAAAAAACTATGTAAAATCTCAATAAAGAAAAGTGTGGCCCTAGCTGGTTTTGCTCAGTAGATAGAGCCTCAGCCTGCAGACAGAAGGGTCCAGGGTTCGATTCCGGTCAAGGGCACATACATCAGTTGCAGGCTCGATCCTGGCTCTGGTCAAGAGTGTGTGCAGGAGGCAACCAATTGATGTATCTCTCTCATACTGATGTTTCTCTCTCCCTGTCTCTCCCCCTCCCTTCCACTCTCTCTAAAAATCAATGGAAAAATATCCTTGGGTGAGGATTAACAAAATAAGAAAAGTGTGGCACCGATGCACAGGCAGATTAATGGAACTGACTAGAGAGCCAAGAATAGACACACAGGAGACACAAATACATTTTGGGATTTAGTGTGAAATGAAGATAGCATTTCAAATGAGTGATGAAAAGATTATTGACGAATGATACTGAGAAAACTGAATAGCGATTTAGAAAAAGGTAGAAGCTGGAACCTTAATACCAAAATAAATTCCCAGTACATGTAGGACATAAAAGAGAAAGCATAAAGTCTTAGAAGAAAAGGTGGTAGAAGGCTTTCTAAGAATGATGCCAAACCCGGAACGCACACGTGTGCTTGTGCAGGTCTGAGGAGTTGGACGCATACAAATATGTGCATAAGCAGACTCAAAAGGGCTGCAGCTCATTTCAGAGAGCGAACTTTATTCACCTATCAAAAGCTCCTTCCGAGCAATGAGAGACTTCAGCAGTCAGGCAGAAAAACAGCGAGGATAGTAGAGATTTAGAGACTGTCTGTGGGAAAAGACACACAAAAGGAAAAGATGTTCAGGCTTTACTTGTGAAAAGTATAAATTAAAAATTTAAAATTTTAAAAAATTATTGATTGAAGAGAGAGAGAGAGAGAGATTTGTTGTTCCACTTATTTATGCATTCATTGGTTGACTCTTGTATGTGACTGGGGATCAAACTCAAAATCTTGGCATATTAGGACCACACTCTAACCAACTGAGCTACCCAGCCAAGGCCTAAATTAAACATTTTCATCTATTGAAGCTTCAAATATCAAGCTGTTTGATAAGGTGTCTGGCAAGGATGCAGAAAGTAGGTATACCCATTTGGGGCTGGTTTTGGAATGTATCCCTGTCTCATACAGTTCTACTTCTAGAAATGTATTCTATAGATATTTAATATATGTGCCAATTTCAGTACGAAATTGAACATATATGAACAAGGTGATTTATTGCTGTGTTTGAGGTAATAGCAAAACTTTGGAATAAGCCAGCTAGCACTAGTAAGTACATTGAATTATGTTGCATCAATACAATGAAATATTGAATAAAAAAAAGCCAGGTGCAGAAAAGTGTGTATAGTAGGCTATCAATTAGGGAGCCTATATAATATTAGAGAAATCAAAATACATTCAGATTAAAATATGTTAGGCTTTGCGGGCCGTAGGGATCCTGCACACTTTCGCACCTTGAATTTTTTAACTTTCCACATAGTGGGCCTCTTTCCAAATCACTTTGTATACATCAGACTCGCTATTTTTTTAACTTTTTAAAAATATATTTTATTGATTTTTTACAGAGATGAAGGGAGAGAGATAGAGAGTTAGAAACACCGATGAGAGAGAAGCATCGATCAGCTGCCTCCTGCACACCTCCTACTGGGGATGTGCCTGCAACCAAGGTACATGCCCTTGACCGGAATCGAACCTGGGACCTTTCAGTCCGCAGGTTGATGCTATATCCATTGAGTCAAATCGGTTAGGTCAAGACTCACTGTTTCTATTAGTTGCAAAGTACTCCAGTTATTGGTAAAGCTACAGAGAGTGTCTTTATCATATCCATTTTCTGCTAGAGCATGTGATGTCTTTATGCACGCATGCTCATGTGTATTTTTGTGGGGTATGTTAGTATGGGTTACATTGCTGAGTCACACATGTTGTATTTCTTTAAAATTGATACTCCTGTATGGCTTCTGAAATGCTCTCTTCTCCCACACTCTTGCCAATATTAGATATTAATCAATTTTTAAAATGTTTCCCAAGTTGATGAGAGGAAAGTGGCATCTCATTTTTAATCGCTGTTTCTTTATTAGTGAGAATGAATACCCTTTGTTGTCTTTTTATTATCTACTAGAGGCCTGGAGTCCCTCAGCCCAGCCTTCACCCTCTCCAATCTGGGATCCCTCTCACAATCCAGGACTGCTGGCTTCCAATCACTCACCTGCCTGCCTGCCTGTTTGCTCCTAACCGCTTCTGCCTGCCAGCCTGATCACCCCCTAACCACTCCCCTGCCAGCCTGATCAATGCCTAACTGCTCCCCTGCCGGCCCAATTGCCCCTAACTGCCCCTCCCCTGCTGGCCTGGTCAACCCCCAACTGCCCTCCCCTGTAGGCCCTGTCTCTCCCCAACTGCCCTCCCCTGCTGGCCTGATTGCCCACAACTGCCCTCTGCTGCTGGCCATCTTGTGTCCACATGGGGGCGGGCCATCTTGTGTGTTGGAGTGATGGTCAATTTGCATATCACCTCTTTATTATATAGGATAATGTCATATTTATAACAAACCTGGGGAAGGTGTGGGAGATGTAAAGATTCGACAAAGTCGGGTGTTAGATACTCAAATGTTAGATGCTCTCCCAATGTTACTATCTGCTTATGCTATATCAAAATAAGAAAGGAAGACTGTCTAGGTCTCCTGAAAACGTTCTTTTACCTCCTCTCCTTGCCTCCCGATGTGACTTGTCATTGTCCCCTAGACACATATGTCACCTGCGGGCAGCTCCATATGGTTCACTTCACAGGCTCTGTGAGCTCTGGGAGGTGTGACCGTGTCTGGTATATCTTGCGAGTCGAGCACAGTGGGTAGCAGGTAGTATGTGTTCAATACTTACTCGTGGAATAAATGTCTGCAAATTACTTGCTTTGAGAAAGTCTCATTTCTGCATGACTGTGCTTGCATTAAGTCTACCAGACCTGAGGCCCTGAACCTAACTGTTCCCTATACCTGGGCTCCTGAGCATTAAAGAGAAAAAACCAACATGATATAGAAAAATGTTAGTTACATGCAAACAAGTGGCTAGAATAAGATGGAACTTAGAGACATTGTAGAAAATAGGTCTGCCTTTCATCTACCTTTCATTTAGCGCCAATATTCCACCTTTGTGTGGAAATTACCTAAAAATCGGTACAGCAGTCTGGTAGTTGGTTTTGTGATAATTCTGAAACATTGGCGTACATATTACAAGCAAACTTTGCAGAGAGAAAAAAGTATTGGAAAGAGAAGGATCGTCCCAGGAAAGTTAGACAATCAATAGGTTAATATATTAGCAATGATCAGCCTGGATGTGAGCAACGGCGGAGACTCCTTCACGCCCTTTTGCTGTGTCTAACACCTCGGTTCCCCTGGAACCGCCACATCTCCTGCCTGTTTTGTCATAGCGGTGACCTCAGTTTATAATGAGCTCATTGGCTTCCCTCCTGGGCTGTGAGCTGGGGCAGAATCTTGTCTGCCTTGTTGTCCACTGTCCCTGGAGCCTGGCCCATAGTGGTACTTGATATTTCTTTGTTGAGAAAAATCAGTTTGTGCTTTTCTAGCAAGATTTTGGACTTAATTTGTTGTTTTAGGAATCCATATTGAGTCATTTCTGCCAAATTAACAGTAATGTGATAGACCAGTGTGTGGCTGTTCTGTGTGATGGGGAGAGAGATTGTTGGGTGACAAACAGGCAGATAAAGACTTTAGCAAACAGAGACTTGTTAGAAGGAGCTCCGTGTGTTTGAAACACCCCTGGTTGAGTGTGTTTTCCCTGTTGTGAGTACTTGATTTTATTCTTTAGCCCAACCTCATAGCAGCCAGTGTATAATTCACTTTTTTAAAAATATATTTTTATTGGTTAGAGAGAGAGAGAGAGAGAGAGAGAGAGAGAGAGATCAATGATGAGAGAGAATCATCCATCAGCTGCCTCCTGCATGCCCCACACTGGGGATCAAGCCCACAACCCGGGCATGTGCCCCGACTGGGAATCGAACTGTGACCTCCTGGTTCATAGGTTGATGCTCAACCACTGAGCCATGCCAGCCCGGCTAATTCACTTTTAAAAAACTCCCTTATACATCTTTTGTCTCTCCCCACCACCCCATGGTAAAATATACCAAACATTAAATGTACCATTTTAGCCATTTTTAAGTGTACAGTTCAATGGTCTTAAATGGTCTTACAAGCCGTGCAGCCATCACCACCAACATCTCGAGAACCTTCTTATCTTCCCAAACTGAAACTCTGTCCCCATTAAGCACTAACCCCTCAGTCCTCCCTTAGTCTTGACCAAAAGGTTCAACTTTTCCATTGATAAGTAGCCTAATCCATTAGAAGGAGTAATGTATCCGGTGTATCTTCTTACTAATGATAGGAAATTACAAGATTACCATGTGTCACTCGAACAACGGCTGTGAGCAGTGAAAAGGGGTGAGTCCACACTTAGAGATGCCCAATGGTCAGCTGGGTGTGTGGTCTTCCAAACATGGACAAATATAAAAATTATAAAATTGTGTTTTTCAGAGTTCTGACTAAAGAGGACCTTTTCAGTGAAATGGACAAGGCCAGCAGACCTCGGGGGGTGCCCCAGAGAACTGGGCACGGCCACACCCCCTCCCTGACACATCCTTCCTCTCAGGGCCAACACCGGCCTCCTGCCTTTGGCTTCTTCAGGGGAGAAGTCTTTCAAGCTCATTGCTTTTACCTCTTGATCTCGGGGACACACTATAAATCCAGGCTCCAAGGGCTATGGTTCGGGGATTCCTTTAGGAGTGAGATTTCCTTTTGATCTGTTTCAGCCCAAGTCACTTTTTACTGCAGGGGTTCCTTCAGTCTCCGGGGCCCTTCCTTTACCCAACACTCCAGGTCAGAGTTCTCTGTGGAAGTCCCCGAGGGGCTTCAGCACCGAGAGCCTGGCTGCCCTCGCTCGCCATGGCCGGAGACGCTGGCACATGTGCCCCTTGAGCGCTGTCCACTGTCGGCATGACTCTCTGTCCTGTCACCTAGGCTGGGAAGGGGAGGGACTGTCTTGGGGAAATGGCGGTATTCCTGGGTTGGTTTTATCTTTTTTCATGCTTTCGCCACCATCATGAAGTCAGGGTTGGTTTTGCTTCGTTGCTGTTATGTGTGCTTTGGTTTGTGGTGGACTCTCTGAGGAGGTAAGCACCACGTAGTCCCTCCGCTCTGGGTTAACATGAGATATGAACTTCACACGGCTCAGCATTGTGCCCAGGCCTCACTTACACTGGGGCACCGTCAACCACCTTCGTGGCTTGGGAAAGAGTTCTTCACCTCAAAGTGTTGTTTTGCACACCTGTAAGTCGTGCAAAGCACAATCAGCTGAGGTGACCTCTGTCCTGCAGCCCGTGCACTCCGCAGCTGGGATCCCCAACATGTGCTAGACTCCGACCGAAGTACAGCAGGGTCAGCCCCTGCTTTTGAGCAGTTTGTGTCCAGAAGAAGGAAGGAAAAACCCCAATAAAATAAGGACTGATACTAGCAGTACGAGCAGCCTCAGGTATGCTCCTTATTTTTGTTTTGTTAATCCTCACCCGGATATTTCCCCATTGACTTTTTAGAGAGGGTGGAAGGCGGGGGTGGGGGAGATACATTGATTGGTTGCCTCCTACACGCACGGGATGTGCCCTTGACCGGGATGTGCTCTTGACTGGAATCGAACCTGCAAGCCTTCAGTCCTTAGGCAGACGCTCTACCCACTGAGCCAAACCTGCTTGGGCAAGGCTGTTGGTTATTTTTAGCAAGTGGTCTCTGATCTTTGTTGCTAGGGTGAACCTACTAGTATACCAGGTCACACAGGGTCACAGGAGTTAAAGGGTCAAGTCAATTGCTGTCAGGTTTGGGTTGAGCAGAACCATGTTTAGAAACAAAGGTGCCTTGTAGGTAGGCTGGGCAGGGGAATTATACAGAAATAAGCTTGTTCCTCATAGGGGTGCCGTACATTTCCCTAGTGTGTGTGTGTACCCAGGGTTTTTCATGGAAGCTTATCTCACTACCAGGTCTTCATTGAAGCTGGCACAACGTACAAATTGGGCTTTAGAGAACGGCACCTGATTCAGGTTGCACAAGCAGAGGCAACCTGTCCACCCCACAGATGTACCAGACCTGCTGGCTTTCTGTTAGCCTCGGAGTAGCCACACTGACAGTTCATCTAAACCAGGCTGGGACAGACTTTATGAAATGTAGGGAGTATTTTAAGCACAAGCTCCTGCTTAGTTGTTTGTTATTGCTCGTTTTTGGAGAAATCAGCTTTGTGTTTTCTGCTTCCCGCTCTGGCACTGCTGTCCCTCGCCAAGACCTCCTCCTGTCGAGGCTCTCGCTGGGGGTCGGGGTGAGGGGTTCTTCCCAGGGCTCCTGCACCCGCTCCCCACAATCTCTTCCTGTCTGTTCCACCCTCGCTTCTCCCTGGTGTTACCTGCCCTGTCCTTGTGCGTTGGCTTCAGCCCCGGGGGACTGTGACAGGGCCGGGCTGTGAGGCCAGGCCAGCCTCCCGCTTGCGGGAACTGCTACTGTTTTCCTTCTTTCTCGGTGTTCAGATGCATTGCTTCAGCTATAACAATGTTCAGGGCTGTTTCTTTGCATGGAAGTGTGAGGCTATGGGACCAAAGAGGTGTCATTTTAAGGCTTTATCCCATTTTGACTGCAATTCTGTGGCCATAGCATGACTTTGGACCCTTGTAGTACAAATGGTTGGCAAATGGAGGCTATGCAATGTTTTAAAGACCCTAGACCAGCGGTTCTCAACCTGTGGGTCGCGACCCCTTTGGGGGTCAAACGACCCATTCACAGCGGTCGCCTAAGACCATCGGAAAACACATATATAATTACATATTGTTTTTGTGATTAATCACTATGCTTTAATTATGTTCAATTTGTCACAATGAAATTGGGGGTCACCACAACATGAGGAACTGTATTAAAGGGTCACGGCATTAGGAAGGTTGAGAACCACTGCCCTAGACTAAAATGAGCAAAACAGACTTAAAAAAAAAAAAGGTATTTGCGCGGTGGTTGAGTTACAGTTCACTGTTTTGCACACTGAGGCTGTCTCGCAGGTGCCAGTGGGAAAGTCTGGAAGTGAAGCCTGGGGGTCCAGCTTGAATCTCACGGACTCCCCTCTTTGACCGGTTAAGTCCCGTGATTGGAAAGGGGCTCGCACGAGACAGACGTGTTTTTATTTTATTTTTGTTCATCCTCACCCGAGGATACTTTTCCATTGATTCTTAGAGAGAGTGGGAGGGAGGGAGAGAGACAGAGAGAGAGAAAAACATTGATGTGAGAGAGACACATGGATTGGTTGCCCCCCTCACACACCCGTACAAAGGCCAGGGATTGAGCCTGCAACCAAAATACATGCCCTTGACCAGGATCGAACCCAGGGCCCTTCAGTCCACGGGCCAGCGCTCTAACCACTGAGGAAAACCAGCGAGGGCAAGAAACGGGCTTGTTTCTAGAAAGGTCTGCCTTTGCGGCTGTCCTGGCAGCTGGCCGAGAGCTCCCGGGGTGCTGAGCTCCTAACGTCACCAGTCGGGAGAAGCCTGGAGCCCATTTGCTCACTCCAGTCTCTCCTCAAACCCTCTGCTGGTGGATTTGTGGTGAATATTTTAAAACCAGAGTTACACCCTCACTGGTTTGGCTCAGTGGATAGAGTCTGCCTACGGACTGAAGGGTCCCAGGTTCGATTCTGGTCAAGGGCATGTACCTTGGTTGCGGGCACATCCCCAGTGGGGGGTGTGCAGGAGGCAGCTGATCGATGTTTCTCTCTCATCGATGTTTCTAACTCTCTATCCCTCTCCCTTCCTCTCTGTAAAAAATCAATAAAATATATTTTAAAAAAATAAAAAATAACCAGAGTTACATTTTTACCTTTGACCAAAAGAGTGTGAAGTGGGGGTAGAATTCCCCATCTGTTGCTTATCATTTTAATGGAACATTAATACTCCACCCGAGGAACCACAAAATGGCTTGTTTTGGGGTTTTTTTGTACAGCCCAAAGCAAAGATTGGTTTTTATATTTTTAAAGAGTTGTGAAACCAAAAACAAAACAGGCGAATATGTGACAGAGGTCTTATATGTCCCTTGATAGAGTTTGCTGACTGCTTGCGTCATTGGCCTCAGTATGATATTTCTAATCTTATTGTGAAACATTGCCCTTCGGTTATTCGTGTGTTTCTTTTTGCAAACTTTCCTTTTCCCCTTTATTTTTAGAGGTAGGTTGACTTTGGACCCTTCATAGGGGTGCCGTACATTTCCCGAGTGTGTGTGTTCCCAGGGTTTTTCATGGAAGCTTATCTCACTACCAAGTCTTCGTTTAAGCTGGCACAACGTACAAATTGGGCTTTAGAGAACGGCACCTGATTTCAGGTTGCACAATCAGAGTCTGAAAATCCATGGTCTCTTATCCTTTCAGGATCTTATATTTAGTTGATGCAGGACCAACCTAGCCCTTCTTGGCTCTGTTGGGGAGGGAGGGGCGGAGGGATGCTGCCCCCTTGTGGTGGCACACTGCTCACCTTGCCGACTTGAATCTGACCTGAGGTTGATTCCCTCAGGAGGTTGGCCCCCTTTTTAGTTTTTTCTTTGGGGGACGCTAAATACTTTGTGTGTCTGTTAAACAAGTTATTTTGAAGTAGCCGACGGTCAACTTGACAAGTTTTCAAGTTAGAGGAAATTCCCTCTGTGACGCCTATCCCATCATTTAACTTTAGCCCACTCTTTTTTTTTCTTGCTTTAACTGCTTCATTCTTTCTTTAATTATTTTATTCGGGTATAATTTACACACCATAAAGCCCACCCATTCCAAGTGTGAAGTTTAATGATTTTTGGTAAATTTATCGAGTTGTGAAACTATCACCATGCTGAGGTTTTATAACATTTCTACCACCCCAAGCAGCTCCTTTATTCCTACTAGTAGTCACTCCCCACTCCCACCACTAGCCACAGGCAGCGTTTGGCCTCTGGAGAATAGCCTTTTCTGGACATTTCGAGTCAATGGGATCATGCTTTGCATCCGGCTTCCTTCACTTAGCATAGTGTGTTTGAGTTCCATCCATGTTGTAGCTTGTCTCAGTAGTTAGTACTTAGTTCCTCTTTAGTGTTGAGTAATAGTCCGTTGTATGGCTGTATCACACTACTTTCCCCATTCACCAGTTGATTGGTTCCACTTTTGGGCTATTTTGAGTAATTCTGCTAAAATACTTGCCTATGAGTGCTTGTGTGGATATATGTTTTCATTAGGGGAGGAGTGTGGGGGGATAAATACCTAGGAATGGAAATGCTGAATTATATGGCAGATTTGTTTATCTTTTGAAGAAACTACCAAACTTTTCCGAAGTGGCTGCACCATTTTACAGTCCCATCGGCAGTGTAGAAGGTTTCTCGTTTTTCCACACCCACGTCATCACTTGATAGTGTCTATTATAGCAATTCCAGTGGTTGTGTACTCACTGGAAAGCCGCAATGGGTACCTCATTGTATGTGTGTTTTGTTGTAGTTGTTTTTATCTTAGAAAGAGGAAGGGAGGGAGAGAGAGAGAGAGAGAAACATCGATGTGAGAGAGAAACGTGGGTCAGTTGCCTCCCATATGCACCCTGACCAGAGACTGAAACCGCAACCTGGGCATATGCCCTGACTGGGGATCAAACCCTTAAACTTGGCATATCGGGACGATGCTCCAACCAACTGAGCCGCACCGACCAGGGGTCTTTGACTATGTTTTTAATTCTACATGAAGTTTTAAAGATATTTAAGAAATTTACAATTCTGACTATTACAGACTCTCAAGCACTTGGATATCTAATGTGACAGAACAGTATTGATGATTTTCTTTTCTTTCTTTTTTTTTTTTTGGTTAATCCTCACCTGAGGATATTTTTCCACTGATTTTTAGAGAGAGTGGAAGAGAGAGGGAAAGACAGAGAGAAACATCGATGTGAGAGAAACACATCGATTGGTTGCCTCTTGCACTTGTCCTGACCAGGGCCCGGGCCAGGGAGGAGCCTGCAACCAAGGTACGTACTCTTGACTGGACTCGAACCCTGGACCCTTTGGTCCACAGGCCAAAGCTCTATCCACTGAGCGAGTAAAACCGGCTAGGGCATGAATTTCGAATTATCTGAAAATCCATGGACCCTTATCCCCTCCAGGATCTAATATTTAGTTGATTCCCCTCATTTCCTTCCATTTATTACAGTTGCATTATAAAATAGGATGGATTACAGATGTGCATCTTGTGAAAGCATGCATCCACTCACATTTGAACCTGTTTCTAGGAAGGGAAAAGCAAACAAATTATTTGCTCTTGGCATCATACATGACTAAATTAACTTAGTCGTGTCAGCACTCACTTTACATGAGCCCATCGCTGTCCTGAAAAAAAAATTAGGGTCCTCTTATTAGGGAAGAAGGGGGAGTGGAGGAAGGAGGAAGCAACCAGAGTAACCAGCACTGTATTACTGAAAAGGGCAGCATGCATGCATGCAATAGGGTCAATAAATGTGGATAAAATCATGGAGAATTAATGTCTTACAGGTGGATAAGAGAGTTGACAAAGAAATAAAACCCAATAGATATTTTTAATGCCCCGAGAATTATGTTTCTCATGTGCTTAAAAGCTTCTTGTGTCTGTATCTAAGGATTCAGAGTGAGTGCTAGACAATTCTGCTTCGGGGTCGTCCTGGCCATGAGGTTCAGTGGGTGTGAACCCAGATGAACCCAGGTTCCTGCAGCAAGGGGGGACGTTTGGTGCTGTGTAGCAGTTACTCTAGATGCCCCAATGTCATTGCCGCACTTGGGTATAGAGGTGTGAGTTTGGCTTTGTGACAGGTTACTCCACTGCTCTGTCGGCAACCATCATCAGTGCTGAGATTCTCATAACATGTTTGAAACATATTGTTTGTTTCTTTTTTAAAAAACTTTTAATTGGTGTATTATACATGTACCAAAACACGTTAATATCATGGTTGAACAGCTCTATGAATTTTCACAAACTGTGTAATCTTCCCCTAGATTTAAAAACCAAAGACAAAAATCAAAATACATGATTGGAACCGAGCACCCCAGAAGTTCCTTCAGGCCTCCTTCCTATAATGCAGGGGTCCTCAAACTACGGCCCGTGGGCCACATGCAAATACAAATATTGTATTTGTTTTGTTTTGTTACTTCAAAATAAGATATGTGCAGTGTGCATAGGAATTTGTTCATAGTTTTTTTTAAAACTATAGTCCGGCCCTCCAACGGTCTGAGGGACAGTGAACTGGCCCCCTATTTAAAAAGTTTGAGGACCCCTGCTATAATGACACCCTCCTCCCCTCCCCCCGCCGCCCCCCAAGGTAACCACTTGCAAATAAAGGAAATCGCGATTCCTTTAGTGCCTGGCTGCATCCACTCTCCAGTTTGTGAGATTCACCTAGATCAGCGGTTCTCAACCTGTGGGTCTCGACCCTTTGGGGGTGGAACGACCCTTTCACAGGGGTCGCCTAAGACCATCCTGCATATCAGATATTTATATTACGATTCGTAACAGTAGCAACATTACAGTTATGAAGTAGCAACGAGAATAATTTTCTGGTTGGGTCACAACATGAGGAACTGTATTTAAAGGGCCAGAAGGCTGAGAACCACTGACCTAGATGGTTGTATATTTTAAAGGGTCATTCCTCCCTATGACGGTACAGTAGGCACTTGTCGAAACCGGCTGGACTATGTTTGCACATTCTGCTGTCATGAGGGTTTGGGTAGTTCACAGCTTTGGGAAATTAAGAGTAATGCTGCTTTGCACATCCTTGTAAATGTCTTCCGGGGAACACGTGCGTGCCTTTCTGTTGAGCATTCCTGTACTGAATCGCTGGGACATCGGGACCTTTATATCCAGTCTTCTAAATGGAGCGCGCATCGGATGCTCACCCCTGCCCTGGGAGAGTCTGCTTGCTCCCAGCCCCACTCACCACTGGTAGGTTGTGACTTTTCATGTTAGCCTCTGGCGGATGTGTCCACAGCACACAGAAAGCTCAGATGCTTCTGGTTAGCCCGCAGAGTCTGAGAGCTCAGAGGCAACAGAAGGGCCACCTGGTCAACCTCGGTTGTTGCTGGGGTTTCCTTAGCATCGATGGAAGCAAACAAAGTTGAGGAGATATGTTAGTGGTCTGTGCCAGCATCATCACCACCCGCCCTAGGCATCCCGGGAGAGACACAACTTAGGGACAGTGGCAAATAAAAACTCCTGGTTCCAGTTGGTTATTGGCCTGGTGTCCAACACCCTTTTTGTAACGCTTGCGTAGCTGGGTTCGAGGAACGCATGAGCAGTACCAGCAAGGGACTGACAGTTCATCTGCATCCTGGCTCCCCAGAGGTTCCCCAGTTGGCAGGGCAGACGAGGGGGCCTCCTCTAATGCCAAGGTAAGATGGTTCCTGAGACAGAAATGTTGCTTTCGGGGGCAGCCCCGCGGTCAGTAGTGGCGGTTCCCACTGCAGCCCAGCAGCAGGAGGGCAGACCCGAGGTGCTAGAGGGATGCAGCCGCCGCCACTGGGGTTCCCACCTCCTGAGAGTCAGTGCCCTCTGCCCCCCTTTTACCCCCCAACCCTTCCCCAGGCCACCAACGTCCCACGGTTCTGAGTGGTCAGAGTCTGGGCCTGGCCTGGTGCTGCTGCATCCTTGGCTGCCCTCGCCCCACCCCACCCTCCCCACCCAGGTGCCCGGGCGCTCCTGAGGGCTGAGCCCACCCCTCCCCCACCAAGCCTGAACCCAGGCACTGCTCCAAGGTCAAGTGTATCCGCTGTGGCGCTGCAGCCCACATGCGGAGTCAGTGGACAAGAGGCACCCCCTCTGGGGGCCCTGCCCCAGACCTACAGCTACAGCACAGCAGGAGGAGCTGCACCTCCACGCCAACCAGCTGCCCAGCCCTTCTTCCGGCGCTGAACCTGCACAGGCTGGGCCCGAGCGACCACAAGATCCAGCGGTTGCCCCGGAGGCGGCCAAGTTCATGCAGCTGGCGGAGCTGGGCATGTCCCGGCACACATTCCCGAGATCCCCGAGAGCATCGAGTTCTACAAGGCCCTGGGGACTGCGGGCCACAGCGGGAACCCCTTGTGCAGGCCCCCAAAGGCTCCACTCAGCCTAGCTCACCTGGCCCCGAATGCCCTAGCCTTGCAGACGCTTTCCCGGGAACCTGGGCAACCTCGCCCACCTGGTGGCCCTGGAGCTCCGGCTGAACCCGCTCAAGTCCCCTCCTGCGGCCTTGTCCTTTGAATCTGGGAGGCAATGATGTGGAAGCGCTGCCTCGGGTGACGCCCTCGGGTGGGCGGTGGCTGGACTGGACCCAGCTGCTCTGGAGCCCGGGAGCCCGTGGCCTGGTGCGCCTGGACGTGTGGGAGACCCGGCTGGACGCTGCCTGGGGGCTGGTGCTGGTGCTGCTC
>NW_005871845.1:99330-101601 GCF_000147115.1 Myotis lucifugus | reverse complement strand
AACAAAAGAAATGTCGCTTTGGTGATTTTGTTCTTACTCGGTGAGATCAGATGTGAAAACCTGGTCATGTGCATCACAGAGTTAGTTACCGCATCCCTGTGGCTGGGAGGGTGGGCTTCCGCCAGCCGAGGCCAGTTTACAGGCGCTCAGAGAGGGAGCTCACGTGTGCACTGCTGGAGGGAGGGGGGGAACGGCCGTTTCTTAGCGGCCATTTATCCTCTTTGATTAAGAACATTGTGGTTGCAAGCCCAGCCACGGTGGCTCAGTGGCTGAGCGTCGACCTATGGACCAGGAGGTCACAGTTCAATTCCCGGTCAGAGCTCATGCCCGGGTTGCAGGGGGTGGGGGTGGGGGGTGGGGGGGGCAGTAAAGGGCGTCAGGGGGCCCAGTAGGGGGTGTGCAGGAGGCAGCTGATCAATGATTCTCCCTCATCATTGATGTTTCTATCTCCCTCTCCCTTCCTCTCTGAAATCAATAAACACATATTTTAAAAAACCCAAAAACGTAGATAGACTTGAGAGACATCCTCCTGGCGTGTGTGTGTCCTCCGCTCTTGCTTAGAGTTTCCCTCATCTTGACCACTGTTTCCCCTCTGGTCAGCAGGGGAACGAAGGGCCTGTGAACCAGGACACTGCCTGGCCCGACACTCAGTGCTTTCTTTCCTGGAAGTGCAGGTGGCCTCAAGAGAAACAAAAAATGTGCATTTTCTGGGTCAGTCACTTCCTGAGGAAAAAAATCCAGATGCTGAGAAAGGTGAATCTTCCTTGCCGGCTTAGAACCACCCAGTCCCAGCTTTCTGCTGGAGCGAGGGTTAATCGTGCAGTGAAAGGAAGTGCCTTTCTAGATAAAGCCCTAGGGCCACGTTTCTACAGGCGGTTGTAGATGGTCCATGTTGATGTCATGGGGGTGGGGTATGGGAGCTGATGTGGTGTGATTGTGTGCACATGTGTGCGTCTTCCCCCTGGAGTTCTATCCCCCTTACAGAGCAAAATGGCATAAAAAATCCCGTTACCATCGCTTTCTGGGTGGTGGTGTGTCCTCTTTCCGCCCTCACTGGGTGCACTGCGATGCCACTCTGACACTAACCACCAGAGGCACTATCAGAGCCCACAAGTCAGGGACCCAGTCCTTGACAAGGCTGCCCTTTCTTCAGACACCAGCCACACTTCGGGGGGCCCCAGGCCTCCCACATTTCCAAAGCATGGGCTATAAATCCAGGGGCTCCCATGACACCTTAAGCTTGACATCCACTATTAATGACTCACAGAACTCAGGAAAGCTCTATACTTGTTCCAGCGCTATTTCAAGGCTACGCGTAGGCTGAGGTCTGGGAGGGCCAGGGAGCGGGGCTTGCATGCCCCCTCTCTGTGGGTCAGGGCGCCGTGCCCTCCCAGCACATCAGTGGACTCACCAAACAGAAACCCACTTAGCCTCTGCGTCCATCATTTTTATGGGTTCCAATCTGTAGGCAGAATTGATTGGAGTCAGTCTCTGTCTGCCCTCCCCGCTCCTCGCCTTTGACCTTGGTTACCTTATGGCAACATGATCATACCTGTCTGAGCATCTACATTGGGTGCAGCATTTATGTAACAGATAAAGCAATAGCAGCAACGTGACTATACCTCGTGTTTGGAGGAGTGAGTGTGGGGTACATCTAGTAGGTTTTTAGTTTAAAAGCATGTTCCAGTATTTGAGTATCAATATCGATTTTATAATTTTACCAACAATGCCAGTGATTGTTAGAGCCTATTGCAATGATGGTAGACGGAACCTGAAAAATAAAGGTCAAAGGTACTGGCACATTCCTGGAGTTCCTGTTAGTCATCAATAATTAGTCAGTCCATCATCATATCATATGATGAACATGTCCCCTGGGGCAAGGCCACACAGGTGTGCAGGCTTCAGGTTCCAAAAGAAGGAATGGTCTCAGCTTCACCCTCTCATAATAGAGCTCAGAGCCTTTTGTGAAAAAGATTGGATTTCTTTCATTGCATAACCCATGGCTCCATTCCTTTACCCTCAGCTGTTAGTTCCCCTTCTCCCCATCCGTACAGGACTAACGGGTGGTTTCTACCACTAGGCCATACGGGTACATGCATCATTAACCCCATTTGTGCCAGAAAATACAGCCCACACAGTCAGGGCCGCAGGAATTCTGACATAAAAGGGTAAAAGCATATTTATAATTTCTTGTCTAGGAATCATGCCTGCTTCTGACCATTGTAGTTGCAGCCCAGTTCTGGAATTACTACCTCAGGTAGGAAAAAGTTG
>NW_005871845.1:90220-97201 GCF_000147115.1 Myotis lucifugus | reverse complement strand
CTGTGCTAGGCAACCTTGAGCTAAGACGCGGGGCGGGCTGTGGCCGAGCTGGGAACAGGTGTGTGCCTGCTGCACAGAACAGAGAACTAAAGTGACACAGGTGGGGACAGTCTGCCACCTGCTTGTTATCAGCCTCAGTAAAGAGGTAAACGGAGACAAGCTCAAGACCGTAAAAAAGATGAGTTTATTCGGTGATAGCGAGGAATTGCAATTTGGGCCGCGTGAACTGTAAAGCTACAGGGGAGTCTGCAGAGAGTTGGGGAGGGTGGTATTTGTGAGCAGGGAATGGAAGGCGGGAGAGCTCAGTTGGAGTCTGTTAAAATGGAGAACAAATGGAGACCAGCCTCAAAAACTCCCTGAGACAAACAGAGTTCAATTCAGCGTGTTTTGTGAGATTAACCCAACCTGGGTGGGTTTTTGTTCACGCCTCTGGAAAGCATAAGCAACACTTCCCAAGGTTGATGCGAGGCAACCCCTAACCCGCTCCCTCTAAGAAAATCCCCGTGTTATCGGTTTCCTAGCCAGGCATTTATGGGAAACCAGTCTCTTTTGGTCCTTGAGTTCTGTTTTCCTGACTCTGCATGGGGTTTCCTATTTCACACTTCTGGTTCCATTTTAGATGGAAATTCCATCACACTGCCTGTGCCCTGGGGAGGTGGGGACCATGTCCCTTCCCCGGGAGGACCTGAGGTAGGGGCAGGGTTGGGGGAGGAAATAGAAGGGGAGGAAACGAGAAAGGAAGGCGCAGCTTCCTCCCCAGAAATGTAAGAATCCCTCTTCTGAGGGCAGGGGCCACATCCCAGTGCTGGAGGGGCGGGGGGTGACGGGGGTTGGGAGTCTGAGCGCGGGGGAGGCACCCAGCTGCGGGCCCACCTTCATCTCCTTGTGTGTGAGGCTGCAGGGGCTGGACACCTCTCTGGTGCCTCCTCTTGGAGCAGACAGGGGTGTGGGCGGTGCCTCTGGGGGGCACATGGACTGCAGGTCAGGGACCTCAGGGAGGGGTCTGAGGAGGGTGACTGACCGCTACACTCTGAGCCCCAGAGGACGCTCCAAGCTGCCAGAAGAGAACACACTGCTAATTGGACATCATTAAAATGAAGACCATCTGCTTGTCAAAAGGCACTGTTACGGAAGTGAAAAGACAAGCCACAGACTGGAAGAAATATTTGCAAAACCTTTACTGTATCTGCAAAAGGACTGGTATCCAAAATACACAGAGAAAACATAATATGACATTAAGAAAACAAACAACCTGATTTGAAAATGGGCAAAGCACCTGAACAGACACCTCACCAAAGAAGACATGCACTTGGCAAATAAACACACGGAAAGGTGCTCAACATCACGGTCACTGGGGAGTCGCAGGTTAAGACAACAGCGACATCACTGCACACCCACTGGCATGGGTACAACCCCAAACGCTGGCCACGCCAGGTGCCGATGAAGCCGTGGAGCCACAGGAGCGCTCATCCGCCTGGTGAGCGTGAGAAGGGGCACAGCCACTTTGGACGGCAGCCTGGCCTTTGTTTTGCAACTAAACATGCTTATACCAGATGGTTGAGTAATTGTGCTTTTTGGTATTTACCCAAATAAGTTGAAAATCCACGTCCACACGGAAAGCAGTACGTGAATGTTTATAGCGGCTTTATTCATAATTGCCCCAAATTGGCATCAACCAAGATGTCCATCAGTAGGTGAATGAATAAACAAATCAGGGTACATCCATACAATGGAATATTATTCAACAACGGAAAGAAATGAGCTATGAAACCACGAGAAGACATGGAAGCGCCTTAAGTGCATATTGCTAAGTGAAAGAAGGCAATCGGAAAAGGCTACATACTGCATGGTTTCAACTGTACGATATTCTGGAAAATGTGTTACAACAGAGACAGTAAAAAGATGATTCGCTTCCAGTCTAATTAATAAAATAATGGTTTCAATTTTTTTACTGTATTAGCCTACTCAGTATATCCATTTCTTTCATAATATTAGCAAATTGTATTTTTGAGAAATTTCTTCATTTTACCCAAAGTGCCAAATTTATTGGTGAATGTGTAATATCCTTTTATTATCTTTTTTAGTGTTTATAGGACCTTTTTTCATTCATAATATTGATATTTCTCTCTCTCAGCCTTGCTGGGGTTTATCAATTAGTATGTTGTTTTCTAATTTATAGATTTCTGTAATCACACTTATTTCCTTCCTTCTACTTTCTTTAGGATTGATCTGCTGTTCTTTCTCTGGCTTTTTGAGATGTAAATGTAAATAATTGATTTTTAGCTATTGCTCCGGTCTAAGATATGCTTTTTATGGAAATAAATTTTCTCAGAAGCATGGTTTTAGCATCCTAAGAGTTTCAATATCATATATTCATTATTAACCAGTTTAATATATTTTCTAGCTTCCATTTTTATTTTATTTATTTTTTTGACCTGTGAATTATTTAGGGATGTTGTGCTTAATTCCCAAGCAGTTGGGATTTTCTGCTTGTATATATATATTTTCATCCTCACCCGAGGATATATTTTTCCATTGACTTTTAGAGAGAATGGAAGGGAGAGGGAGAGACAGAAAGAAACATTGATATGAGAGAGACACATCAATTGTTTGCCTCCCGCATGCCCCTGACTAGGGCCCATGCCTCTGACCAAGGCCAGGAGCCTGCAACCAAGGTACGTGGCCTTGACCGGAATCGAACCCAGGACCCTTCAGTCCACAGGCCGATGCTCTATCCACTGAGCCAAACCAGCCAGGGCTAATATTTTTATTGATAGTCTAATTTCAGTGTAGTCAGAGAACATACTTTGTTTGATTTCAATCATTTGAAATTTGATATTCTATTTGTATTTAAAAGTAATGTGAATTCTGTCGTTGGGCACCGTGTTCTATTTCAAAAAGATCACATTTATTTTATTTATTTACTAGGGGCCCAGTGCATGAATTCATGCACCTTGAAAGGAACTGTGGGTTGAGAGGCTGCGGTAGGCACAGGGGTGGGTCTCGGCCCATCCTCCATGCCCCCATCCAGCCCCTCCTGTCGCGGCCCCCTGTCCCTTGTCTGCTGGCAGCCCTGCTCTTGCTGCCACCACTCCCGCTGGCCCCACTTGCACCCCCTGATGGCACGGAGCAGTTGGGCCTGGTGCCAGCGCCAGCAGCGGGTGCAAGCAGGGCCAGTGCTGTCAGTGGGTGAGAGTGGCGATTGTTGCCCCAATCACCCCTCAAGAGCAGGGGGTGGTGGAGAAGCCCTCAGGGGTGATCTGGGCTGGCAGCTGCCACTCGCATCTGCTGATGGCGCCGAGTGATTGGGACCAGCACCAGCAGTGGGTGCGAACAGTGGCTCCAGCGCCAGATATGGGTGCCAGTGGGGTTGGCGCCATCTGCAGGTACGAGTGTCAGGCGGGACTGCGGTGCATGGAAGCAAAGAATTTTCAGTAACCACCAGAGGCTCGCCCCAATGACAGCAACCGGCGCCCTGCCTTGGGCTGGCGACCCTGCTCACCTGCTCCACCATCCCACCACGGCCAATGCCCACCATGTTCCACACACGCCCCCTGGTGGTCAGCACACATCATAGCGACCAGTTGTTTGGTTGTTTGGTTGTTCTGCTGTTCGGTCTATTTGCATATTAGCCTTTTATTATACAGGATAGGATTATTCATATTTTTAAAATATATTTTTATTGATTTCAGAGAGGAAGGGAGAGGGAGAGATAGAAACATCAATGATGAAAGAGACTCCTTGATTAGCTGCCTCCTGCATGCCCCTTACAGGGGATGGAACCTGCAACCCGGGTATGTGCTCCAACTGGGAATTGAACCATGACTTCCTGGTTCATAGGTCCGTGCTCAACCACTGAGCCACACCAGACGGGCAAGATCACATTTACTAATTGTTTTGTCCAGATCCTCTATATCACTACTGATTTTTTGTCTATTTGTTCTATCAGCTATTGAAAGAAGTGTGTTAAAGTATTTCACTATGGCTGTAGAGATGTAGAAAGAGTTTCTGCTTTATAGTTTAAATGCATGCCATGGGATGCATACAGACTCATGGTTGTGATATCGTTTTGTTGGATTGACTCTTTGATCTTTTTAAATGTCCCTCTTTATCTTCTGTTTCTTGCCTTAAAAATGCCTGATATTTGGCTCAGGTGTGCGTGGTGTTATCCTTTTAGTTTTTCTGTGTTCTTAGATTTAAAGTATGTCTCTCCTGAACAGTGCATAATTTTTAAAAAATCATTCGACAATACTAGGTATAGAATTCTAGGTTGATGGGGTTTTGCAGCCCTTTGAGGGTGTCATTTCGTTGTCTTCTGGCTTCTACTGTTACTGTTGAGAAGAGAGATCTCAGTTTTATTGTTGATCCTTTGATGATAACATGTATTGGGCTGTCTTTTAAGTTTTCTTCATTACCTCCCCCCCTTCCCACAGGAGTTTGACAATGAGGTACTTGTGTGTTTTAAAATATAAACTCCAGACTTTATTGGAATTCCACCCATTTTTTCCATTAATATTCTCTTTCTGTTTCATGAGCCAATCCGGGTACCACATTGCATTTGGTTTTCAGGTTTCCTGAGTCTTCTTTGGTCCTTCCTTGTTTTTTTATGACACCGACTGTCCGAGGAAACGGTCAGATTATCCTGTAGAATGTCCCACATGGGTTACCCGATATCTTCTCCATTAGACTAGGGTTATGGAATTTTGGAAAGCAATCGGAAATGAAGTACTCTTCTCATGTAATTTTGTTTTTATTCTGCAGGAGACTTGCTGAGTTTATTGAACTGGTGGATGAGATTTGCTGAGTTAAGAGCTGTTGTGCCTCTACACTGTTGGCCAGTTGGATGTTAGGAGCAGATGCTGCGCCAGTACCGGGCCCAGGCCCAGGCCCAAGGAGGCAGCACCTGTCGCTGCTTTCCTGTCCAGGGCTAACATGCTGGCCCGAGGTGCCTGAGGGACCACCCAGCAGACCGGAGCCCAACCTGCAGCTCGAACCCAGCCACTCTGAGCCCGACCTAGACCCAGGGCCCCCTCGATGCCTAGCGATGCCTGAGCGAGACTAACTAAGCACAGTCAGCGCACAGAGCATCGGTGTGCTCTCCTGTTCGCAACGGGGGCCGGTGCAGACCCGGAGCATCTCACGCCTCCTTCTTCCTCCATCTCCAGCAGCCGTGCTTGGAGCAGTTGTGTTTGGTGCTACGTACTCCTCCCAGGTCACCGGTGTGCTCCACCACCCCTTGACCTCCTCTTCTCTTCCTCCCTGTGCCCCAAGACTGACAACTGCCCCAGACCCGGAGGGCCCACATTGAGCTGACTTTCCTTCCTCCCAGCAGCATGATAAGGCTTAAATGGAACCGTGTCGGGGACAACTTAAGCACAAATACATTTTCTACAGAGAAGAAAATTCCCCAAATCAACAAAACAAACCCCAAGAATCTTATTTCTGCTGTAGGTGGAATAATGTATGTGAACCGCCCAACTAGCAGTTAACTGTCACACAACAAAATAACTCTCGGTCATTAAATACAAGATGGATGTTTTATTTAACAATAATATTAAATTCAATTCATTGCTACGCTTGCTCATACAGTAGGACATCTTGTACACACAATAAAAAATAATATTGACAGTATAGAGCCGACCACTCTCTGGAGCCTGGCTGGGCGGGAGGAGTGGCGACTCCGGGTAGGAGCTGGCCCTGTCCACGTCTCTCCAGTTGTGAATCCTCTGGGCTCCTATAGGCCCAGAACCTTTGGATCAGGATGAAGCAGGAGAGGAAGGAGGGGGTCTGTGCGGGATACAATTGCCTGCTGCATGGTTCCCTTCCCCACCTCCGCCAGTTCAAATCCTGGCCCCGGCCCTGCCCTCCGCCCTGTCGCCCTAGCCTTTATTTGTTTGTTTATTTAGTATTCCTCACCTGAGGATCTTTTTTCACTGATTTTTAGAGAGAGTGGAAGATGGGGAGAGAGAGGGGGACAGAGATGGGGGCTGGTCTGAAAGTCAGGAATGAAAAGTCTCATCCACATTTCTGGACTGAACTCCGGACACAAAGGGTTTCCCGGGCCTTTGACAAAGGAAGGAGAGGGCCCGCCGGGCCGCAGGTTGGGAGAGGAGGCCTAACCCAGACCTCAGAGCACCAGGGCCTCCGGTCTTTCTTCTAGAAAGGATATGGAGCACGTTGGTGGCCGGGGCCCTCAAAGGTCAGCTCTCCTTCTACCTCGGGAATCTGAGGGGCTGTGTGGCCAGGCCCCTCTCTCCCTAAAGCCTGTTTCTGTCCCAAGCAGAGCCCCGGGGCCCCAGAAACCACCGACGCGCTGCCCTGCCCAGTGCGGGGCCCACAGCAGGACCCGGACCCCGCGCAGGCCCGTGTAGTTCTCCACCAGGAGTGAGACCCTCACCGCCGCCCGTCTGCAGAGGCTCGGAAGAGGCCGCTTCTGGGCTTTCTGTCCTGGGTGGGTGGGCGGGCAGGGTGCGGGGCGGTGGGTGCAGGGCCTCCCTAGGGCAGCGCCCCGCTGAAAGTCATGATGGGCAGGCAGAGGAGGGAGCAGAGATCGGGCGTGGCCTGGGCTGGTGAGTGGGGCGACCTCTGGGGCTGGGGGCTGCTCTTCTCGGGCTTGTAGCAAGGTGAGACCTCACACCTGTGGGGGCGGGAGTCAGGACAGGCTCACATCCCCCCAGCCACTTCCAGGCCTCCGGGTGGGGACAGCACAGACACTGACCCTTCCCTCCACCCCACGCAGCTGGGCAGAGCCGCGCCCCTTCCTACCTGACCACACTCTGCAGGATCTTCCTCTCATCCTGGTCCAGGCACACCGCAAAGGGGCAGATTTTGGAGCCGATAATCTGTACCTTGTCCACTTCGATCTGCGAGGTGCTGATCTGGAAGGAAGGCCCAGGTCAGCCCTGTGGGATTGCCCGCTACCCTGGGGTGGGGTGGGCGTTGGTCTGTCAGCTCTCCAAGGCTAATGGCCAGCAGGGGAGG
>NW_005871845.1:77509-90120 GCF_000147115.1 Myotis lucifugus | reverse complement strand
GTTCTGTGGACGGCTCAGGCCCTGGCCCCGCCCCAGCCTCTGCCCTTTCCTGAGCCCGGAAGAAGCAAATGCCCTCCGAGCAGAAGTTGCACTGCGCTCACGGGCCCCCCACTCCCGTCCCCCTGCAAGAGCCCTGGGGGTCCCACAGCCCGCTCTGCCTCTGACTTAGGGCAGAACCCTTCCACACCACAGATCCTCTCACAGAGCCGCCCCTTCCTCCTAACGCCCCACAGCACCCCACATGTGTGCACACCCAAACCTCCCCCCTCCCCCTGCTTTCCCTCCCCCCACAGCCCTCCACAGCCTTGGACACCCCTCCTCTCACACAACATGCCCACGTGCACACACACAGGTGCATACTCGCCCCCAGTCAGTCTCCTGAGGGTGTGGCTTCAAGGAGAGGGAAGCCCTTACCTGGTTAAAGCCCTTCTTGGATTTGGGGTTTTGCCTCTTCACCACTTCCGTCAGGTTTAGCGTCAGGGACTCTACACCGGAGTCTGAAGGGCAGGCAGGGTCGCTCAGGCCAGGCCCAGAGCCCCTCCCCGCCACCACCCCTGCACTGCCCGCCCACCCGACCAACCTAGCTCCTCCTGCTTCCGGCAGGCCTTGTTGAGGTTGATGGAGGTGCAGACCTTCTCCATGTTACTCCAGCGACTTCGTCCGCTGATGGCCCCCTGCAAAGGCAGCAAACCAGGTCCTCTCTCAGCTCAGGGCCCCGTTGCCTGCCACCTTCCCTTCAAAGAAGAGGCCCAGATTGCCCGGGCCGGAGCTGCCTGTCATGGGCACACCCAGGGAGCTCTCTCTCTCCTTCACCCAGGTCTGCCGGCTCCTTCACTGAGACCCCTGGCCCCTGTAGAGACCTTGCTGACTCCAGGGAGGGCGTGATATCGCTAGCGTGGTCCATGGGTCAGCCTTGTGACCAGGTCATAGGACACGAGAGCTGAGAGCACCTAAGGGGTGGCCTTGATGACCTCCTGCTGAGTCCAGAGTGAGGAAGAGAGGGGCCCACAGGCCTGGAGCTCCCGGCAGAGCCAGCCTGCCACCCCCTTTCATGGGGGACCTCCATGTTGCCAAACCCCAGAGGGTTTCTTGGTCCTTGGTCAGCTTCTGTTCACCACTCTCCTCTCCCGGGCTTTTGTGAGGGCACACGCCTGGTTCCCCACCACCTTTCTGCTGGGCCTCTGCTCAGCCCGACACCCTCCTCTGCCTGCGGTCACATGACACAGGTCTCAGGACCTTCTCCTGGCTCCTCCGCTCTTTGCACTTCTACTTTCTCCCTTAGGGAACCTCGACCACCTACACACCCCTCCTCATACTTCATGTCTGAGTTCAGGCCCATCCATCCAACTGCCTACTCTGGCTTCTTCCTTCTGCCTCTCAAGGGCACTGCAAACTCACATGTCCCGCATGCATTCCTGATCTGCTGCTACCGGACCTGGGCTGCTTCTGAGACAATGCATTATTCATCTCAGAAGACTGAAATCCGGGAGGCCGGGCCCCCTCTTTTTCCAACCCATCCCTAAGGCCTGCTGCTCACATAATCCACATCTAGCCCTCGTTCCTTCCCATCTCCACCACCACCAGCTAGACCTGGCTGCCACATTTCTCTCCTGGAAAACCACCGGAGCCTCCCATGGGCCTTGCCATGGCCCCTGTGGACCCTCCAATCTGTTCTCCACAGAGCTGCCAGGGGGCACCACCCCAAACTTAAGCCCCTTCCAAGAACACCCATTGCTCTTATGACTGGAGAAACTCCTCTCACTATCATTAAGGCCCTTGGTATTCTGGCCCCGCCTCTCTCTTTAGCCTCACCTCGTCGCCTTTGCTGTTCATGCTCTCTTCTACCACAGAGCCTTTGAACATGCTGCTTCCTCTGTCTGGGGAATACATTCCTCTCTTTTTAGCTTAACTAATGAACTCCTGTTTTCCCCATCCCCCAGTATTGACTCATTGTCCCTTCTCTAAGAAGCATCTAACTTTCCAGACTGGGTTGAGGAATCCCCTGGAGGTTCTCCCAGTACCATGTACCTCTCCTTCATCTGTTTGTCACAGTTGTAATTATGCAGCTGTGGGTCCATCTAACCAATGCCTACCATCCCTCTAGGCCAGTGATGGCGAACCTATGACATGTGTGACCGAGGTGACACACGAACTCATTTTTTTGGTTGATTTTTCTTTGTTAAATGGCATTTAAATCTATAAAATAAATATCAAAAATATAAGTCTTTGTTTTACTATGGTTGCAAATATCAAAAAATTTCTATATGTGACACAGCACCAGAGTTAAGTTAGGGTTTTTCAAAATGCTGACACGCCGAGCTCAAAAGGTTCGCCATCACTGCTCTAGGCTGTCAGCATTTTGTTCACTCTTGACAACACTCCCTGTGCCCAGAACAATGTCTGGAACCCGGTAGGTGCTAACAAACACCTGGCACACAGCTTTCAGGGTCCGTCCCGCCTGCCCACCGCCATGGCCACCAAATGTAAAGAAGCCCCATGATCACCTCCCATCAGCCCTTTGATTGCCTTGTCATCACTCGCCACTCGGACATGACCTTGGCCATGTCCTCGTTTCCTGTCTGTCTCTCTCTTCTGAAAAAGCTAAAGGCAGGGCCCAGCCCTCCCCGCTTACTGCATTCTCCCTTGCCCAGCACAGGGCCTGGCAGGAGTAGGTGCTAAATAAATACCTTTTGAATGATTGAAAGGAGGAAGAAAGAAAAGAAGGCAGGAGGGCCCCATTGTTGAGGTCAAGGCTCTCCCGGCCTGTCCCCCAAAGTGTGACAGGCTCAGAGACACATGCTCATGGGCACCCCTTCCTCCCTCACCTCAAATATCTCTTCACTCACTAATCCCACCTCCCATGCACCAGCCTGGCACACCGGCCCCAGACCATGGCCTCTCCCTCGTGGTGCCTCTGGAAGCCCAGCCTTGCCCCACGCTCCACCCGAGCCCTGTAGCCCGGCCCTGACACCTCACGGCAGCTGCTGGGCACATCCAGGAGGGGCAGAGCACAGGGGGAGGCCTCTGCGGGCTCCAGCTTGAACACTGGGGCCCGGGAACCCGAGTCTGACGCTGCGTGAGGAGGACCAGGAGCAGAGCCCAGAGGCCGTGGCCCAGCGCCGTCTTACCTTGCTGTAAATGATCTGTAGTGTTAGAGGGACGGCCTCCCGGTCCCCATCAATGCCCAGCCGCTTGCTGCCCGGACCTGTGCCACACGCAGACAGACCCTTCACTCGGTGCCCCTTACAGACCCTGGGGCCCTACCTCCCCGCCCCCCACCTCTGGCCCTCCCTCCCCAGGGCTCCACCTCCCGGGGTCCCCCCACCTGTCTCCCCGGGACTCAGGCAGCACTCACCTGAAGCCTTGATGGCTCGCGTGGCAGCAGAGTGACCCAGCTCCAGGGAATGAATGAAGATCTCCGTGGTCTTCTCCCCGGTGATGAAGGTCAGCTGCAGAGGGCAAGACCAGGCGTCAGGGTGGACCTCCTGCAGGGACCCTCCAGGCTTCTCCGACTCAGGGCCGGGGGCTGCCATGGGGTGGGGACGGGGCACAGGCTGGGCCCGACAATGTGAGGGAGGCCTGCCTGTGAGTCCCAGGGAGCAGGTGGCTGGGGCGGCAGGCACTCACCTCTGTCTGGTAGACCTGCAGCAGCACCGGCCGTGCAGCGAAGCGGCAGTAATAGAGCAGCATGTCGGCCAGGATGGGCAGCTGGCTGGGGGAGCCCTCCAGGGGCCGGGAGTCGGTCTTCAGGGACTGCTGCGTCGGGGGAGCCAGAGCCAGAGGGGCAGGCGGACAGCGAGTGGGAGGGAAAGGGAAGATGAGAGGCAGAGAGGCAGAGGAACATGCACACACACACATGCAGAGGGAGACGCAGAGGAGAGAGCCAGGGAGGGGATGGTGAGGCGAAAGCAGGAAAACAGACGGTCAGGGGAGCCCCCACAGCTGGTCTCCACATGGCTCCCTGGCCTGGCCCGGGGGCTCAGAAAGGCCCCTGGCAGAGCTGGACAGAGCGGAGCTGAGGACGGGGCCCAAGGCCCAGGTCCCCTGGATCCTTCTGAGGATCCTCCCTGTCACTGTGGTGACTCCACCCCTTGCCCCCCCCCCTGAGCCCTGTCCCGCTTCTCGCCTACTCTCTCTGCTCATTCCCAAGGGCACCCTGGTCCTCCGTGGAGTCCTCGAGCTGGAGCTCCCCAAACCAGGGCCTCTGAGCGAGGCTGGGTGACCCAGCCAGCAGGCCTTCTCTCCCCTCCCAGGGGCCGCTCACCTGGCACAGGACCTCGGGGGGCAGGTGCATGAGGCCCAGCACGTTGCGCTCATACCAGGGGTCCAGCATGCCGAGGTAGTGAGAGATGTCGTTGGTGCTCTCCTCCCACTGGGCCGCGCCCAGCTCCTGCGACAAGGGGCGAGAGTCATGCCCGGCGACCCAGGAGGCCTGCCAGGGCCCTGGGCAGCCCTGCAGCCCTCCTCTGAGCTCCCCCCTGCCCACGGACAGGTCTGTGTCACACAGCAAAATGCCACCCCCACGTGCAGGGCGGGGACATACCGCAGGGAGGGGGTGCCTCGGGGACTCGGGGGGGAGGGGCGGTGTCTGGCTCCGAGGGGCCGGGCAGGCGCTGGAGCAGGCCCCCTGGCTGCGCTTCATGGGCACGTAGAAGAACTGCAGCTTGAAGAACCGGGTGAGGAGGGGGCGATTGCTCTCCAGCAGCCTGGCAACAAGAAGGCGGTGAGAAGGTGCCCTGAATCCCTGTGGGAGGTCAGCTCAAGCCTGAGATGCCACCAGCACCAGCACCCCGCCACCCCGGCAGAGACGACCCACTCCGGCTCTCACCGCAGGTTGCTGTAGGCCCGGGCTACCTTCCCCGAGATCCGATCGGAGCCGAAGACCACCACGCGGAGGGTGGAAGCCTTGGGGTCCTCGTCCCCGCTCAGGAAGGGGCGGCGGCGCTGATGGCGCGAGGCGGGCGCCAGGAGCCAGCTGGGCAGCTGGGTGCCGAGCTTGGGCTGGGGCAGGGAGCGGGAGCGCTGGGCCCGGGAGGGGGGCGGGCCCGGGCCGTCCAGGGGGCTGCAGAGGCTCCCGGCCCGCCGCAGGGGCAGTGCCGAGTCCGGGCTGCCCTCCAGGCCGCGAGAGTCCCTCCGCAGCACCAGCTGGCTGGTGCTCTTGAACAGTTTGTAGATCCTGTTAAACTTCTGCCCGGGCCTGCGGTAGCCCCGGCGCTCCCGGCCGCCCGGCCTCTTGGGCCACTCCGGGGAGCTCTCCTCGCTGTCCTCCACGTAGCCGCTGTCCATGCCGTCCGACAGGCCCGAGACAAAGGAGGTCAGCAACTGGCTGGAGAGGGTGGCCCCCGAGGCCTGGGACGAGGCGAGGGACAGGGTGGAGTCACGGGAGGCCTCCGAGCTGGTGGAAAACAGTGAGTCCCTCTGGGCACACTGCCCATCCGTTTCCAAGTCCTCCTCCTCCTCTTCCTCCTCCTCCTCCTCCTCCTCTTCGTCCTCGTCCTCGTCCTCGTCCCCCAGGAGCCCCGGCTCCAGCAGCTCCTGTTCCTTGAGCAGCATCTCCTTCAGGATGTCTGCACGGGAAAGGGAGGCACCGCTGGGTGTCCGGGCCCGGGAAACCTCTCCCGCTCTCCTCTGGGAGGGCGACAGGTTCAGACAGAATGGACTTGGGGAGGAGGTGCCAGAAGGCGGATCAAGTCCAGCCCAGGACTCAGCGTGCGGCCCCCTGCCCTGCCCAGAGCCTGCTCAGGCCGGAGGGCTGGTGGGGAGTGGAGGCTGCTGCACAGACGGGCGGGAAGAGAGCCCAGGCCGCTGGGCTGGGGCCCCGGCTGCTTACCAAAGCTGTCCTGGTTCCAGCTGTAGGTGTAGCACCTGGCGACAGGGATGGGGATGGTGCGGAGCTTGCCTGGGTTCGCAGGATCTGTAAGAACGGGCGGGGCCGGCCCAGGTGAGGCCTGGGAAGGAGCCCTGAGATCGGCCGGCCCAGTGCCCTCACCTTAAAGAAGAGGGCAGAGTTGGGAGAGGACGGGCCAGGCCTCGAAGCTGGGTGGGCCAGGGCGGAGCTGGAGCTGAGACCTGGGGTGCTGGCTCGCAGCCAGAGGGCACCGTGGGGGTGCCCTGCCCTTGTATACGCTGTGTAAATGTGGCGGCACACACTTTGCGCCTCCTTTTACAGGGGCCAAACAGCAAAACAAGGGCAGTCCCCCTTCAGATGCGAGGACACCGTGTCCCTTCTTCTGCGGTAACACGGTGTGGAGAGGAAGTTTCCCAGGCTCCTCGGGGTGAGGTGTGGCCATGTGACCAAAGTGGGCCAAGGGGATATGGGTCGATGTGACACGCGCGACTTCCGTATTGTCTTCATGTCAAGTGAGAGGCCCTTGCCCTTGATTAGCACACGCTTTCCCTCTTCCCACAGCCCCACACAATGCGCCCAGCCCTGACCCCGCAGGCAGGACCCGGGCACCAGCGTGGAGGACATGCTGAGGAGCGTGGTCCCCGAGGGACGGTGTGGAGCAGAGCCTCCAGGCCGACCTGGACTGCTCACGGTGGGAGCCAGAGCAGGCCACGGGGAAAGTGGGCCCCCCTGTCCCAGGGCCTCACCTAAGACATCGGGGAAGCCGGCTTTCTCTCCCACCGCCTTCAGCTTGGTCCTGAGCCACTGCCGGGCCTCAGCTGCATCCCCGATGCGAGAGGCCAGCTCCTGGGCCTCTGCCGTCTCCGTGTAGACGTCCTCAAGCTCGGCCAGGGCCTTGGACTGGAACCCCAGGAGGAGACCGGCTTGCTCCTGTGCCATGGCCGGCTGCCCGCCTCCACTTCCCAGGTCTTACCCAGGGCAGCAGGGCCCAGGCCCTCCCAGCCTCATCGCCCATCTCCACCCACAGCCCGGGAGCCAGGCCTGCCCCCAACCCCGCTTCTCAGGACATGGTCATGAGAGAAGGGCCCAGAGCAGAGGGTCTGTCCAGGGCTTGTCCCAGAGCTGGGGCCAGACACCAGTCTTCCAGCTTCAGTCTGAATCTCGTTCCCCTGAGGCGGGTCCCACCCACCCTGGTCAGGCCCCAGCACAACAGAGAGCCTCTTGGCAGGGCCGGCTCTCCAACCACCGCCCGCCATGCCTCGGGGTGAGGGAGGCCAGTGTACCCTGGAGACCGCAGCCCTAAGAGGGAGCAGACACAGGTCTGCAAGAAGGGGGCAGGGTGGACCCCCGCGCCCCAGACACATACCTGCAGCCGGCAGTGCAGACCCGAGAGGTCACAGTGGGCCCCGAAGGTGGCCTGGAAGGCGTGCAGGAGCAGGGTGATGTAGGCGCTATGGGGCGAGTGCCCGGGCGCGCTCAGCTTGTTGGCCACGGCGAGGAACTCCGCCTGCACCTCCACGGGGTTCAGCAGCAGCACGGTGCTGGGGGCACAGAGGAGTGGCTGTGGGCACCGGGGCGCCGCCACACGCCTCATGCTGGGGTTGGGTCCCCCCGAGGCCTGGGCCTCCTCACAGCCCGGGCAGGGCCTGCGGCCACGAGAGAGGTGGGGGCTCAAGGGTCCCGGTTCCAAGAGGAAAGTGTATGATCTACTTTTGAGTATTTTTTCAACCAGTGTTTTCAAAGACCTTTTCAACACTGAACTCAATTTTTTAAAAATAAGTTTTACCTTAATTTTTATATAAACGTTTTTTTTTTTCTCTACAGGACATCTGAATGGATATAAGATTACTCAAGAGAAGACCGTGTTTTAGGTGAGGTCGCTGGAAGCCAGGCGATCATTTTGGGAAGGGGAAGCAGACAGACATATGCCGTGGTGCAGGGGGGCTGAAATTTTGGCCCCTGCCCTGCTCCTCAAGCCACGGGTTGCAGGGAGGGTGGCATCTGCCAGGAGGAAGGCGGGCCAAGCCAGGGCTGCATCCGAGTCCTCTGCCCCCGGGGGACCCTCTTCTAACTGCCCGCGCATCACACAGGCCGGCACTGGCCGGGGAGGAGTGTGTGTCCAGCCACCTCCGCCTCTCTCCCCGCTCCACCCCGGCTCCTCCTCGGTGCGTGTGAAATGTGTTCATTATGAAAATTTCAAACATACACAAATGTTGAGAACCGTGAACCACGAGGTGTCAATTACTCAGTTAACGGTTAACAACCCAGGACGGTTCTCAGGTCGCCCACGCCGACCCTCGTCGCTGCCTCTCCTGGAACGTGTCTGAGCCATCACGGTGCCCCTGCGCCCGCCCGTGCACGCTGTCATGCCCATGGCTCCCCTTCGCCGCGCTCTCTCCCAAACCCACGCCGCGAGCTGCATTCACACCAGTGCAAAGCAACGCCAGGCAGGCGATGCAACCCCCAGTCCCTGTGGGCATCTGCCCGGAGCGGGGCCCTGGGCTCAGGACCGGGCGCTGTCAGAGGCATCACCGTGGGGAGAAACTATGTTTGATTTCTCTCTTTAGAAGAAAAAGGAGGCAGGCTCACGGAAGCAGCCCCTCACTGAGCCCCTCCCCTTCGCTGAGGGCTTGATCCCAGGTGCTGGGCACACAGGACCTCACTTTCCCCCACTTGACTCACTGTGTGCAGGACCAGCCCGGCCAGCCTGCGCCCTCGCCGCCTGCACGCCATCTCCGCTGGAAAACCGACCATCTCTCCTGACTCACGGAAAACAGGAGTGGGTTCCCCCTCAGCCCTGAGACCTGCTACTAACCTCTCAGAACCTCAGTTCCCCGACCTTAAAAATGCCTTTTCCACAAGGTCAGCACGGGGATTGCAGGAAGCAGCCATGCCCACAGCAGTGCCCAGAGCTCAGGAAGTGCCCGGGCGATGTTGGTGAGCGTTCACCAGCCCCCTGGCCCTGCCTGGGAGGGAGCTTATTTACTTGCTAAGCTAACATTTACACATATGCTCGTCCCTCTGTCTCTCTCAGGACCTGCACTGCCTGGGGATGGGAGGGCGGGGTGACTACAGTTTCTGCTGCTGGAGCTGAAGCGTCTGGGCGCCCCGGTGTCCGGGTGAGACAGCGCCCACATGCCCGGAGACCCCCTGGAGGGTCCTCGGAACGGAGGCTGCTCTCCTAGTGTTTGTCACACTGCAGACCCGGACCCGTGAGTGGGCAATGCAATCCATTTGCGGGGTCACCACCAGAATTGCCTTTTAAATGAAATGGAATAGAAGGGGACAGAGCCCACCCTAGGAGGTAAGGGTAAGTTTCAATTCATGAAACCTGTCTTAGCTGTGTGTGTGTGTGTGTGTGTGTGTGTGTGTGTGTGTTTGTGTGTGTGTGTGCGCGCGCGCGCGCGCGCGCGCGCCAGGCTGTCATAGAAAATGAATTCTTTATTGCAGATAAGCCGGCCGAAAGACACTGTGGGAAGAGCATGGGATTCCGAGGAGGACTGAGGTTCCGGTCCTGGCTTAGAAGCTCATTGCGAGGAGGACTGAGGTTCCGGTCCTGGCTCAGACGCTCATTGCTGTGTGACCTTGGGGAAGTTACTTGGCCTCTCTGACCTCCGGTTTCCTCATCTGAAAAGTGGGGTGAAGTGAGGTAATGTGTGCCCAGCACCTGGCATGATCAATGCAGGTGATTCTTAACCTTTTTTATTTTTTAAGTCTCAGACCTGTTTAGGAATCTGATGAAAGACCCTCAGCCCAGAAAGCGGCTCTGTGCACAAAACATCACCAGCAATCCCGGGGTTCCAGGTCTAAACCTGTCTGCGGGGGCTTGGTTGGGGTGCAGCGAGAGAGGGATGCAGGGGTGCTGGTGCAGGAATGGTGAACAGTGGGCGTAGTCCCATCCCCACCCCACCCCACCCCACCCCACGCCGTTTCTCGCTCCCCAAGAGCACTCACACAGTGGAGCTGCGATGACTCCGCAGGGGCAGACCCTGCTCAGCCCGCACCAGCCGCTGGTAGGAGATTCCTGTGGCCAAAGAAAAAGAACAGATTCACGCGGTTACCTGGTCCTTCGGCGCTCGTGGCCTGCGCCTCACAGTGGCCGCACCGGACAGTTAGGATGGGAGTTCCTGGATGGGTCAGATCACGCCTGACGCCTACGGGGCCTCTGACAAGATGAGCCCCAGGCCCCACCTGGCTCCAGCCACCTGCCAAGCTTTGCTCCTCAGAGGCAGCGGGGCAGAGCACCCTGAGAGGAGAACCGAGGCCGGTCCCTGCTGTCCAGCAGTCCTGGCTCTTGTCACACTGCCCTCTCTCAGTCCCGGTGTCCGGCAGTGGGCACGCCGGGCACCCCTCGGGCCATCCCTCAGCCTCAGCCCCTCCCACACTCTCTCCTTCCACATCTTGGCCTGGCCTCCACAACTTTTCAGGGGCCACAGACCCCTGATGGGGTCCTCCCAGACTGAGCCTCTGCACCCCCCGCCCCCAGCCTTCCTCTCTGCCCCGTCCACCAGCCAGTCTCCTTGACTTCAAATGTGTGGAGAAATGGACTCAAGTGTTTCCTGCAACTTGGCTCAGTTCTGCAGCTGGAAGCAGACCCTCCACAGAGTGTCTTCGGTTCTGTGTCACCCTCGGGAGGAGATGAAAGCGCGTTTCACTCCCCTCACTGACAAGGGTGACAGAGCAGGGGCTGGGCCTCAGGGGACAGCGCCCTTGTTAGAGCCTGGAAGTCTTTACGGGGTCCCTGTCTCCCTGTCGGGGGCAGGGCCAGCCCGGGCCGGTGGGAGTGGGGAGCAGGAAGGCGATCCACTCGGGAAGCGTTGCAGAAAGCAGGAAGAAAGGCCCTGATGCTCGTCTAACACAGGGAAGAAAATGGCCAATGTATGCATTCTGACTTAGCACCTAATTGCTTTGATCTGGGCCTTCTGCGTGGTGTTTCTTTTATGTAACTGTCACATGTTTGGACGTGACTGTTGTGTCTGTTTTGATAGGAGAGTCCCCGGACAGTGGCTGTTCCTATCAGGACTGGGACGCTGTCTGGCAGCTCTCACATACGTACTCTTGTGCTCTCGTACCCAAACGCTGGAGTGGATGAGGGTGCCCACTCTGCACGGGTTACCATGGGACGTCTTAATGGTAACCCACACCCTATGGACGCGTCGCCTCACCTCCCACTCTGCCTCGATGGATGCAGGCCACGCAGCCGGCCACTCTCCTGGGGAGGGGAGCAGCCGGCAAGATCTCTCTCCCTCCATCAGGCCTCCTTCCAGATGCCAGCCATTGGCTTCCAATCCCATTGCCCTCCTGGACCGCCCTCCTGGACCGCCCTCCTGAGCTTCCCTCCTGAGCTGCCCTCCTGGACCTGCCCTCCTGAGCTGCCCTCCTGAGCTGCCCTCCTGAAGTCACAACACCCTAGGCCTCAACCTTATCATCATTTTCCTTGAATTGCTTTTTTGTTTTTTTTTTGCGTCTTTGATACTGTTGACCACTTCTCCTTGAAGCTTGCTCTGCTCCATTAGTCTCCATGACAAGGACCATTCAGTCACACCTTGTATTTCTCTCTCTGTTTATCTTAGGACTAGAGCCCCAGTGCCCAAAATTCGTGCATGGGTAGGATTCCTAGGCCTGGCCAGTGACCAGGGCCAATCAGGCCTTCCTTCCCCCAGCTGCTGGCTGCCCACTGGGGCCTTCCTTCATTCCCCACTGTCCCCTGGTGGTCAGTGCACGTCATAGCAAGCAGTTGAACTTGGGTCCTTCGAACTCCCGAGGGGACAATTTGCATATTAGGCTTTTATTATATAGGATTATATAGGATAATACCTGAATAGTCTCATTTGGGGATCGCAGTGCAGGTAGAGCTAAGAGCTGCCTCATATCAGCTAGGCAGACACCATATAACCTTGCCCTGTGCCTGATTTTGCTGTTGGGGGACTTTTCGGAGGAGGTCTGTGCCCCTGGGCACACCCTGGCCCAGAGGGAGTCATTTCCAGAGCTGGATATCCTGGATGCCAACAGTCCCCAAGTGAAGCACAGAGCATCCAATGAGACTCCCCCATCCCCAACGAAGGCATTAAAACAAAAAATCGGGTGGACGGCAATCCAGGGGTCAGAGTGAAAACAGCACAGACCCTCTCTTACTCGTGGTCCCATGAACATTCAGACTAGGCTTCTCCCATCTTTCTGCTCCTCCATCCCTGGCAGGAGACCTCGTCCTCAAGGTCATTTCATTGTCTAAGACGGCTGCTGGAGTGCCGGCCATCAAGTCCTCATTCCAGTTAAGGAGGAAGTGAGGGGGAGGGGTGTAAAAAGTATAAGCCACTGTTATTTCAGACTTTCTTTTATAGGCAGCCGGCTCAACTAATCACACCCTGTGATTTCTGGAACATCTGCCTTCCATTCCTTCCCTGAGTCTCCCCTTATAGTATTGTGATATAATGAGGAATATATATTTGTATTTATTATATTTATATGTTCACCCCCAGTTCCTGGGACAGAGCTCCTAAAATCCTTGTCATGTCCTGAGTGAGGGGTGAGAGGAGCATCTAAATAAACCCCTTTAACTGGACCTGAGTTTATGCTAATGAGGTGACTCTGGGTGGGTCCCTAGATAGCTTCCAGCAGGGGGCTGGGTGCCCTCTGGAACCAGCCCTGTGAGTGATTCAAGGGCTGGAACCTTGTGACCTCCCCCAGCAACCTTCAGCGGGGGGAGGGGCTGGAGATAGAGGTAATCAGCCAAGATTGAGTCAATCATGCCTACTTAGCAGGA